>NC_091357.1:19130547-19140547 GCF_038502225.1 Cherax quadricarinatus
GGGAAAGGGTGGGGGAGGGGGAGGGGGGTGGGTGGGGAGAGGGTGGGGGAGAGGGAGGAGGAGAGGTGAGAGAGAGGGTAGGAGAGGGGTGGGGGAGAGGGCTGGGAAGAGGGTTGGGGGAGAGGTGGGGGAGAGGGTGGGGAGAGGGTGGGGAGAGGGTGGGAGCGGGTGGGGAGAGGGTGGGGGAGCGGGTGGGGAGAGGGGTGAGGAGAGGGGGTAGGGGGAGGGGAGGGGAGAGGTGTAAGAGGGGTGGGGGGATAGAGTGGGGGGAGAGGGTGGGGAAGAGGGTGGGATGGAAGGTGGGGGAGAGGAAGAGGGGAAGAGGAGAGTGGGTGGGGAGAGGGTGGGGAGCAGAGGGGGAGGAGGGGAGGGGGAGGGTGGGGGAGGGTGGGGAGAGGGGTGGATGGAGGAGGAGGAGGGGAGGGTGGGAAGAGGGGTGGGGAGAGGTGGGGAGAGGAGGGGAGAGGGTGGGGAAAGGGTGGGGTGGGGGAGGGTGGGGGAGAGGGTGGGGGAGAGGGTGAGGAGAGGAGAGAGAGGGGAGAGTAGGGTGGGGAGAGGATGGGGAGAGGCTGGGGAAGAGGCTGGGGGAGAGGGTGGGGAGAGGGGTGGGGAGAGGTGGGAGAGGGTGGGGAGCGGTGGGGGAGGAGGTGAGGGAGAGGGTGGGGAGAGGGTGGGGAGAGTGGGGAGCCAGGAGAGGGTGGGGGATAGAGTGGGGGAGAGGGGTGGGAAGAGGGTGATGGAAGGTGGGGAGAGGAAGAGGAAGAGAGGAGAGGGGTGGGGAGAGGTGGGGGAGGGTGGGGGAGAGGGTGGGAGGGGAGAGGGTGGGGAGGGTAGGAGGGGGAGGGCAGAAGGTAGGTAGAGGTGGGGGAGAGGGTGGGGGAGGGTGGGGAGAGGGTGGGGGAGGGAGGGAGAGAGGGAGGGGGAGGGTGGGGAGAGGGTGGGGAGGGGGAGAGGGTGGGGGAGAGGTGGGGGAGAGGTGGGGAGATGGTGGGGAGAGGGTGGGGAGATGGTGGGGAGAGGGTGGGGGAGAGGGTGGGGAGAGGGTGGGGGAGAGGGTGGGGAGAGGGTGGGAGGAGAGGTGGGAGAGAGGGTGGGGGAGAGGTGGGGAGGGGAGGTGGGGGAGAGGGTGGGGAGAGGGTGGGGGAGAGGGTGGGGAGAGGGTGGGGAGATGGTGGGGAGAGGGTGGGGAGATGGTGGGGAGAGGGTGGGGGGAGAGGGTGGGAGAGGGGAGGGGGAGAGGGTGGGAGAGGGTGAGGAGAGGGTGGGGAGGAGGGTGGGGGGAGGGGAGGGTGGGGGAGCGGGTTCAGGGGGAGAGGGTCAGGGAGAGGGTGGGGACAGGTAATGGGAGAGGGTGGGGGAGAGGGGAGGGGAGAGGGTGAGGGAGAGGGTGGGGGGAGAGGGTGGGGAGGAGGTGGGGAAGAGGGTGGGGGAGGGTGGGGGGAGGAGAGGGGGGAGAGGGTAGGGGAGAGGGGTGGGATAGAAGGTGGGGAGAGGAAGAGGAAGAGGGGAGAGGGAGGGGAGAGGGAGAGGGGAGGGGGGGTGGGGAGAGGGAGAGGGGGGAGGGTGGGGGGAGGAGGGGGAGAGGGGAGGGTGGGGAGAGGGGAGAGGGGGAGGTGGGGGAGGGGAGAGGGGTGAGGGTAGGGAGGGGGGAGGGTGGGGGAGGGGAGAGGAGGGGAGGGTAGGAGAGGGGAGAGGGGGAGGGTGGGGGAGAGGGGAGAGGGGAGGGTGGGGGAGGGGGAGGGGAGAGGGGAGGGTAGGGAGAGGGGAGAGGGGAGGGGGGAGATGGGAGAGGGGAGGGTGGGGAGGAGGAGAGGGGGGAGGGTGGGGGAGAGGGGAGAGGGGGGAGGGTGGGGGAGAGGAGAGAGAGGGGAGAGGGGGAGGGTGGGGAGGGGGGAGAGGGGAGGGGGGGAGAGGGGAGAGGGGGGGAGGGTGGGGGAGAGGAGAGGGGGGAGGGGGGGTGGGGGAGAGGAGAGGAGAGGGGAGAGGGGGGAGGGTGGGGGAGAGGGGAGAGGGGAGAGGTGGGGAGGTGGGGGAGAGGGGGAGGAGGGGAGAGGGGAGAGGGGAGAGGTGAGAGGGGGGAGGGGAGGGGAGGGGAGGGGAGAGGGGAGAGGGAGAGGGGGGAGGGTGGGGGAGAGGGGGAGAGGGGGAGGGTGGGGGAGGGGGAGGGGGGAGGGTGGGGGAGAGGGGAGAGGGGGAGGGGGGAGGGGAGGGGGAGAGAGAGGGGGGAGGGTGGGGAGAGGGGAGAGGGGAGGGTGGGGGAGAGGGGAGAGGGGAGATGGGGAGGAGGGGAGAGGGGGAGGGTTGGGGGAGAGGAGGGGGGAGGGGGAGAGAGGAGGGTGGGGAGAGGGGAGGGGAGAGGTGGGGGGAGGGGAGAGAGGGAGAGAGGGGAGAGGAGGGGAGGGGAGGGAGGGGAGGGGAGAGAGGGGGAGGGTGGGGAGAGGGGAGGGAGGGGAGAGGGGAGGGTGGGGGAGGGGAGGGGGAGGGTGGGGAGAGGGGAGGTGAGAGGGGAGGGAGGGGGAAGAGGGGAGAGGGGAGAGGGGGGAGGGTGGGGGAGAGGGGGAGAGAGGGAGGGTGGGGGAGAGGGGAGAGAGGGAGGGTGGGGGAGAGGGGAGAGGGGGAGGGTGGGGGAGAGGGGAGAGGGGGGAGGGGTGGGGGAGAGGGGAGAGGGGGGAGGGTGGGGGAGAGGGGAGAGGGGGGAGGGTGGGGGGAGAGGGGAGAGGGGGGGAGGGTGGGGGAGAGGGGAGAGGGGGGAGGGTGGGGGAGAGGGGAGAGGGGGGGAGGGTGGGGAGTGGGGAGAGGGGGGAGGGTGGGGGAGAGGGGAGAGGGGGGAGGGTGGGGGAGTGGGGAGAGGGGGAGGGTGGGGGGAGGGGGAGGGTGGGGGGGAGGGGGAGGGTGGGGGGAGGGGGAGGGTGGGGGGAGGGGAGAGGGGGGAGGGTGGGGGAGGGGGAAATTATATAAATATATGATGATCTTGGGAGGAAATTCACATTACAAGTTAATTTATAATGAATTACTTTGCTGGCAACAGTAGCAACGGTAACAACGGTAGAAGCGGTAACAGTAGCACTAGCAACTGTAGCAACAGTAACAATAGCAACAGAGGCAACAGTAACAACAGTAGCACTAGCAACTTAGCAACAGTAACAGTATCAATAGAGGCAACAGTAACAACAGTAGCAGTAGCAACAGTAACAGTAGCAGCAGCGACTGTAGAAACAGTAACAGAGGCAACAATAACAACAGTAGCAGTAGCAACTGTAGGAAAAGTAACAGTAACAATGGTAACAACAGTAGCAATAGCAACAGTAACAGTAGCAACAGGGAGGAAGACAGGTTGACATTGATGGACAGAATGACACAGACAGACAGACAGACAGACAGACAGACACACACACACACACACACACAGTAGCAGTCAGTGAAGAGGCGGGGCCAGGAGCTATGACTCGACCCCTGCAACCACAAATAGGTGAGTACAAATAGGTGAGTACACACACACACACACACACACACACACACACACACACACACACACACACACGCGCGCACACAGGATGTTCCAGAGAGGGGACACAGGGACAAGGGGTCACAACTGGAAGCTGAAGACTCAGACGAGTCACAGGGATGTTAGGAAGTATTTCTTCAGTCATAGAGTTGTCAGCAAGTGGAATAGCCTAGCAAGTGAAGTAGTGGAGGCAGGAACCATACATAGTTTTAAGAAGAGGTATGACAAAGCTTAGGAAGCAGAGAGAGAGAGAGAGAACCTAGTAGCGATCAGTGAAGAGGCGGGACCAGGAGCTGAGTCTCGACCCCTGCAACCACAATTAGCTGAGTACAATTAGGTGAGTACACACACACACACTGACCTAAGGGACCGATCCCCATATCTTCTACTGGCTACTGTTTATGTCTCCGTAATGCACCAATAAGAGCCACTAGCGGGAGAAGCGTCTACAATATAAAGGTACCCAGATGCTGCACATTTGGAGGAGAAGGTAGAGGAGACTAGTGAAGAGTCGATCTGTTGTATAATCCTTTGACGTTCTTATAAGCGAGGCATCCGGATCTTCCCGGATTCATTGTCCTGTCTAAGAGAGAGAGAGAGAGAGAGAGAGAGAGAGAGAGATATAGAGAGAGAGAGATAGAGAGAGAGAGAGAGAGTAAAGAGGAAGAAAGATAAAGAAAACAGTTCGAGAGGATCTTCAAGCCAAGGAATAAGTTGATCAAGAAGGATCTGTGATGTAGTTAGAGATTTAGGCTGTGGTGCTAGCTCTTGCTCTCTCTCTCTCTCTCTCTCTCTCTCTCTCTCTCTCTCTCTCTCTCTCTCTCTCTCTCTCTCTCTCTTACACAGAGTTTCAGAAGGTTAGATTCAAGGTTCCTAATTTTATTTACGAGCTACGAACTGTTACCTACCCACACCAGTTCTTTCTTTCTTTCTCTCTCTCTCTCTCTCTCTCTCTCTCTCTCTTACACAGAGTTTCAGAAGGTTAGATTCAAGGTTCCTAATTTTATTTACGAGCTACGAACTGTTACCTACCCACACCAGTTCTTTCTCTCTCTCTCTCTCTCTCTCTCTCTCTCTCTCTCTCTCTCTCACTCCAGCAGGGAGTCAGACAACCTGTCACATACAGTCAGGTGTCCACTGAGATGAGAAATTTCCCTCGAATTATTCCAGCCAACAGTCCATCTGAATGACCTAAAAATGTCTGCCACACCAGTATTCCCACTGTATATTCCCAGCCCAGAAAAATAAACGAATTATCCGTATACACTGTATCATAGCAAGCAGACATTACTGCAGCGAGAGAATCGTGTTTGTAACGCAAACAGTGACAGCAGACTTTTGTGTGAAATCCAGACAACAGTGACAGCAGACTCGTGTGTGTAATCCAAACAACAGTGACAGCAGTAAGACTCTTGTGTGTAATCCAAACAACAGTGACAGCAGTAAGACTCCTGTGTGTAATCCAAACAACAGTGACAGCAGTAAGACTCCTGTGTGTAATCCAAACAACAGTGACAGCAGTAAGACTCCTGTGTGTAATCCAAACAACAGTGACAGCAGTAAGACTCCTGTGTGTAATCCAAACAATAGTGACAGCAGTAAGACTCCTGTGTGTAATCCAAACAACAGTGACAGCAGTAAGACTCCTGTGTGTAATCCAAACAACAGTGACAGCAGTAAGACTCCTGTGTGTAATCCAAACAACAGTGACAGCAGTAAGAATCCTGTGTGTAATCCAAACAACAGTGACAGCAGTAAGAATCCTGTGTATAATCCAAACAACAGTGACAGCAGTAAGAATCCTGTGTGCAATCCAAACAACAGTGACAGCAGTAAGACTCCTGTGTGTAATCCAAACAACAGTGACAGCAGTAAGACTCCTGTGTGTAATCCAAAAAAACAGTGACAGCAGTAAGACTCCTGTGTGTAATCCAAACAACAGTGACAGCAGTAAGACTCCTGTGTGTAATCCAAACAACAGTGACAGCAGTAAGACTCCTGTGTGTAATCCAAACAACAGTGACAGCAGTAAGACTCCTGTGTGTAATCCAAACAACAGTGACAGCAGTAAGAATCCTGTGTGTAATCCAAACAACAGTGACAGCAGTAAGAATCCTGTGTGTAATCCAAACAACAGTGACAGCAGTAAGAATCCTGTGTGTAATCCATACAACAGTGGCAGCAGAAACACACTTCACTCTCTTCAACACTACTAGAACAGGTGGCCCTGGTGGCCCTGGTGGCTAAGGTGGAGTGGTCCTGGTGGCCAAGGTGGTGGAGTGGCCCTGGTGGTCAAGGTGGTGGAGTGACCCTGGTGGCTAAGGTGGAGTGGTCCTGGTGGCCAAGGTGGTGGAGTGGCCCTGGTGGCCAAGGTGGTGGAGTGGCCCTGGTGGCCAAGGTGGTGGAGTGACCCTGGTGGCTAAGGTGGAGTGGTCCTGGTGGCCAAGGTGGTGGAGTGACCTTGCACCTCAACAGTAAACTACATGGCATGGCACGTCAAGAGGCAAGATAACTGATAACATCAATAACCTTAAAATCAAGCATTAACGCTAAAACTCGCTACATTATTTTCCCAGACACAATCACCAGAACGACCCTCTTCTCTGAGTAAATTACTGCAGTCAGTATTATTAAACAGGCAGCAATAATTGGCACCTTTAATGACCTCTAATATAATTCGTAGTACTCTCCGAGGGAAGGCAGACGCCACCGTAGCTGGGTTGGTAGCGCACTCAATTCACACACTGAGGTCCGTGGTTCGACTCCCTATACGGGTGGAAACATTAGAACATGCTGTCCATGTTCACCTAGCAGTAAAATAGGTACCTGGGTGTTAGTGGACTGGTGTAGGTCGCATCCTGAGGCAAAAATGACCTAATTTGCGGGAAATGCTCTGCATAACAAGCGGCATTCAATATAGTAAAATATTATTGGTTTGAGCTATGGTCTGTATAAGTTGCATCAGGTACTGGTAGAGATAAAGATTATTATTATTAACAAACTGTGACTGACTTACTAAATACAAACTATGCAGAGGAAATACAGAACAGATTTAAAACAAACAGGTGATAAGCATGAAAGGAATAGCAAACATGGAAATAATAAAACGTGTAAAGAATAAGGAATAACCAGACAGAAACACAGAAGAAGTTGAGATAATAAGACATAGAATGTAATCCATATTGAGTGATAGCAACTGACGGATAATTACTTACGGTTACGAAGTGAAAAGGAGGGAAAAATGAGGAATGGTAGACAGTAATGATAAACGAAACAGAAAAGTAAGACTGGATTAAGTAGAGATGACAGGAGAACAACAAACAACAACACAAACACTCAACACGGCCTTCAGCGGTGTCTGCAACACAGACACACATCCCCAACACTCAACACAGCCTTCAGCAGTGTCTGCAACACAGACACACATCCCCAACACTCAACACAGCCTTCAGCAGTGTCTGCAACACAGACACACATCCCCAACACTCAACACAGCCTTCAGCAGTGTCTGCAACACAGACACACGTCCCCAACACTCAACACAGCCTTCAGCAGTGTCTGCAACACAGACACACGTCCCCAACACTCAACACAGCCTTCAGCAGTGTCTGCAACACAGACACACATCCCCAACACTCAACACAGCCTTCAGCAGTGTCTGCAACACAGACACACGTCCTCAACACTCAACACAGCCTTCAGCAGTGTCTGCAACACAGACACACGTCCTCAACACTCAACACAGCCTTCAGCAGTGTCTGCAACACAGACACACGTCCCCAAACTCAACACAGCCTTAAGCGGTGTCTGCAACACAGACACACGTCCCCAAACTCTACACAGCCTTAAGCAGTGTCTGCAACACAGACACACGTCCTCAACACTCAACACAGCCTTCAGTAATGTCTGTACACCTGAACATGACACCAGCATTTGTAAACTAGCTGGACAAGCACTCTGTAAACAGAGAATCCATCTACATACTCTGCAGGAGCAAACTGTAGCCAAGGGATACCTGATGTTAGCTCAGCAACTACACAAGGGCGAACAATTATCCAGAGTATATTCGTAATAGCAGAACCAGAGACGACAACGATGCTGCTTCAGATAGTGGCGATAGTTGCCACCAGCATCCTGGTGTTTGAAGCTAAATAGTCTGGAACAGTGTTCCAGACTATTCCAGGATGAGGGACTGACCACCTCAAAACTACTGATTATATCGTCTCTACACCTCTACTGCTCCTGCTACCTCCTCTGTACTCGACTGAAGAGGCGTACTGTGTAGACGAATCGTTTTGGTAAAAAGATACCTAACTGTTGGACATGTCTTACCAACCTGTCAGTATTGTGTACCATTAACACATTCACCCACAGTTCTGTGAGTTGCAATAACAGATAGCAACAACAGGTGGCAACAATAGATAGCAATAACAGCTGGCAAAACAGACGTAGTTGAGGTAGGAAAATAGAAATAGAGATAGCCCTGTTTTCCATCTGGTTCTTCCTGTGCTGTAAATTCCATGTCTATTACCAATATATAGAATACTTTCTCCCTGTGTCATGTTAGAAGTGAGCAGAGGGAGTGGAAGGTGAGGGAGAGAGCCTTCTGCTTTACTCTCCTTGCCTCAGACACCAATATAATAGATGATAGTTCTATAACAATACAGAAGCTGTCAGTTCTCAGCAGACAGCCTCTCCAGGTATGCTCCAGGTACATGGGATGGAGAGTTGAAAGTTCCACAACGGGGCTGTCTGCTGAGAAGAACTGTCAGCTTGTGTCTTGTTATAGAACTATCAACTATTACGTTAATGTCTGAGGCAAGGAGAGTAAAGCATAAGGCTCTCTCCCTCACCCTCCACTCCCTCTGCTCCCTGTTCTCCCTGCCTGCCTGAGAGTACTATTCTCCCTGCCTGCCTGAGAGTACTATTCTCCCTGCCTGCATGAGAGTACTATTCTCCCTGCCTGACTGAGAGTACTATTCTCCCTGCCTGCCTGAGAGTACTATTCTCCCTGCCTGCCTGAGAGTACTATTCTCCCTGCCTGCCTGAGAGTACTATTCTCCCTGCCTGAGAGTACTATTCTCCCTGCCTGACTGAGAGTACTATTCTCCCTGCCTGCCTGAGAGTACTATTCTCCCTGCCTGCCTGAGAGTACTATTCTCCCTGCCTGCCTGAGAATACTATTCTCCCTGCCTGCCTGAGAGTACTATTCTCCCTGCCTGCCTGAGAGTACTATTCTCCCTGCCTGCCTGAGAGTACTATTCTCCCTGCCTGCCTGAGAGTACTATTCTCCCTGCCTGCCTGAGAGTACTATTCTCCCTGCCTGCCTGAGAGTACTATTCTCCCTGCCTGCCTGAGAGTACTATTCTCCCTGCCTGCCTGAGAGTACTATTCTCCCTGCCTGCCTGAGAGTACTATTCTCCCTGCCTGCCTGAGAGTACTATTCTCCCTGCCTGCCTGAGAGTACTATTCTCCCTGCCTGCCAGGGAGTAGCGTGACCCATCCACTCCCTCAGGACAACTACATTATACATCCAGAAGATAATTGCTTCCAGCTATACCGGAGCGCTGACCTAATTTGTACCCACCTGCAGTATTCCATTTGTTCTATAATACATATGTTTGAAGAGGCTGAAAAACACACATGCACACGCTGTTTGAACAGTCCACAGTGAGAGAGGGAAAGAGAGAGTGAGCTTCTATACCACAAGACGGGCAGCCAGCAGCAACTTCACTCTGTAACCTTCTCCAGAACATCACTTCATCTGAGATCATTTATTCCCAGCATGACTCGAGTCTAGGTCATGTTCGTACAGCATTATGATGTCAACGAGATAAAGTCAGTTGGTCAAATGAAATTACTGGCCAACAGATGGCTTCAACTTCATCCTCTGGCCAACAGATGGCTCCAACTTCATCCTCTGACCCACAGGTGGCTCTAACTTCATCCTCTGGCCCACAGATGGCTCCAACTCCATCCTCTGGCCCACAGATGGCTCCAACTTCATCCTCTGGCCCACATATGGCTCCAACTTCATCCTCTGATCCACAGATGGCTCCAACTTCATCCTCTGACCCACAGATGGCTCCAACTTCATCCTCTGGCAAACAGATGGCTCCAACTTCATCCTCTGACGCACAGATGGCTCCAACTTCATCCTTTGGCCAACAGATGGCTCCAACTTCATCCTCTGACCCACAGATGGCTCCAACTTCATCCTCTGGCCAACAGATGGCTCCAACTTCATCCTCTGACCCACAGATGGCTCCAACTTCATCCTCTGGCCCACAGATGGCTCCAACTTCATCCTCTGGCCCACATTTGGCTCCAACTTTATCCTATGGCCCACATATGGCTCCAACTTCATCCTCTGACCCACAGATGGCTCCAACTTCATCCTCTGGCCCACATATGGCTCCAACTTCATCCTCTGACCCACAGATGGCTCCAACTTCATCCTCTGGCCCACATATGGCTCCAACTTCATCCTCTGAC
>NC_091357.1:19148047-19163047 GCF_038502225.1 Cherax quadricarinatus
TGGTTGAAAGGGGTAGAGTATAGTTGAAAGGGGTAGGGTATGGTTGAAAGGGGTAGGGTATAGTTGAAAGGGGTAGGTAATGGTTGAAAGGGGTAGGGTATAGTTGAAAGGGGTTGGGTATAATTGAAAGGGGTAGGGTATGGATCACCTGGGAAGGGTAGGAGAGAGCTGGG
Organism: Cherax quadricarinatus; assembly: GCF_038502225.1. NCBI lineage: Eukaryota > Metazoa > Arthropoda > Malacostraca > Decapoda > Parastacidae > Cherax > Cherax quadricarinatus. The sequence continues at coordinate 19,148,221 of NC_091357.1, forward strand.
TAAGGAAGAGTAGAGAGAGAGAGAGAGAGAGAGAGAGAGAGAGAGAGGGTGGGGGAGAGTGGAGAGGGTGGGGGAGAGGGGAGAGCGGAGAGGGGAGAGGGTGAGGGAGAGGGGAGAGCGGAGAGGGGAGAGGGTGGGGGAAAGGGGAGAGACAGTGGATTGTTTACCTTCCCTCTATTAAGCAAGTCTCCCCTAAAACTCCAACCTCAACTTCCCATTTTTTTACTCCACTCTCCCGTTTTTTGTTGGCTCTTCCCGTTTTCTGTTTTTATGCGCTTTTGTATATATTCCATGGCTTTGTTTTTCTTTGTATTTTGCTTGCTGTTACATATGTTACCTGATGTAGAGGTACGAACACAGGTACACAGGTACAAACACAGGTACACAGGTACAAACACAGGTACACAGGTACAAACACAAGTACACAGGTACAAACACAGGTACACAGTTACAAACACAAGTACACAGGTACAAACACAGGTACACAGGTACAAACACAAGTACACAGGTACAAACACAGGTACACAGTTACAAACACAGGTACACAGGTACAAACACAGGTACACAGGTACAAACACAAGTACACAGGTACAAACACAGGTACACAGGTACAAACACAGGTACACAGTTACAAACACAGGTACAAACACAAGTACACAGGTACAAACACAGGTACACAGGTACAAACACAGGTACACAGGTACAAACACAGGTACAAACACAGGTACACAGGTACAAACACAGGTACACAGGTACAAACACAAGTACACAGGTACAAACACAAGTACACAGGTACAAACAAGTACACAGGTACAAACACAGGTACACAGTTACAAACACAGGTACACAGGTACAAACACAAGTCCACAGGTACAAACACAGGTACACAGGTACAAACACAGGTACACAGGTACAAACACAGGTACACAGGTACAAATACAGGTACACAGGTACAAACACAGGTACACAGGTACAAACACAAGTACACAGGTACAAACACAAGTACACAGGTACAATCACAGGTACACAGGTACAAACACAGGTACACAGTTACAGACACAGGTACACTGGTACAAACACAAGTACACAGGTACAAACACAGGTACACAGGTACAAACACAGGTACACAGGTACAAACACAGGTACACAGGTACAAACACAGGTACACAGTTACAAACACAGGTACACAGGTACAAACACAAGTACACAGGTACAAACACAGGTACACAGGTACAAACACAGGTACACAGGTACAAACACAGGAACACAGGTACAAACACAGGTACACAGGTACAAACACAGGTACACAGGTACAAACACAGGTACACAGGTACAAACACAAATACACAGGTACAAACACAAGTACACAGGTACAAACACAGGTACACAGGCACAAACACAGGTACACAGGGAGAAACACATGTACACAGGTACAAACACAGGTACACAGGTACAAACACAGGTAATCAGGTACAAACACAGGTACACAGGTACAAACACAGGTACACAGATACAAACACAGGTACACAGGGAGAAACACATGTACACAGGTACAAACACAGTTACACTGGTACAAACACAGGTACACAGGTACAAACACAGGTACACAGATGCAAACACAGGTACACAGGTACAAACACGAGTACACAGGTACAAACATAAGTACACAGGTACAAACACAGATACACAGGTACAAACACAGGTACACAATTACAAACACAGGTACACACACAGGTACACAGGTACAAACACAAGTACTCAGGTACACACACAGGTACACAGGTACAAACACAAGTACACAGGTACACAGGTACAAACACAAGTACACAGGTACACAGGTACAAACACAAGTACACAGGTACAAACACAGGTAAACAGGTTCAAACACAAGTACACAGGTACAAACACAGGTAAACAGGTACAAACACAGGTAAACAGGTACAAACACAGGTACACAGGTACAAACACAAGTACACAGATACAAACACAGGTACACAGGTACAAACACAGGTACACAGGTACAAACACAGGTACACAGGTACAAACACAGGTACACAGGTACAAACACAGGTACACAGGTACAAACACAAGTACAGAGGTACAAACACATGTACACAGGTACAAACACAGGTACGCAGGTACAAACACAGGTACACAGGTACAAACACAGGTACACAGGTACAAACACAAGTACACAGGTACAAACACAGGTACACAGGTACAAACACAGGTACACAGCTACAAACACAGGTACACAGGTACAAACACAGGTACACAGGTACAAACACAAGTACACAGGTACAAACACAGGTACACAGGTACAAACACAGGTGCACAGGTAGAAACACAGGTGCACAGCTACAAACACAGGTACACAGGTACAAACACAGGCACAAACACAAGTACACAGGCACAAACACAGGTACAGATATACAAGCACAGGTACACAGGTACAAACACAGGTACACAGGTACAAACACAGGTACAGAGGTACAAACACAGGTACACAGGTACAAACACAGGTACAGAGGTACAAACACAGGTACACAGGTACAAACACAGGTACACAGTTACAAACACAGGTACACAGGTACAAACACATGTACACAGGTACAAACACAGGTACAAACACAGGTACAAACACAGGTAACACTGACCTACAAATCAACTAACTTCACAAAGTTTAACACGAACGTAACCTGATCCACCACGGGAGGGGGGGGGAGGGGGAATAACAACAAGTTCAAGTATTTACGTTCATTTGAGTCCGTTTCGTCGCTCCACATCTCGTTTCGCCCAATTAGCGGAACATTATTCCCCTGTCTTACACAGTTTCGCTCGCTTCACGAAGTTCTGGCGGCATATCATTAGTTTTCTTAAGATTTCAGGCGCATTCTTCCCATCTCCCGTTCAATTATAACGTTCTTTGCATTTTATTTGATCTATCTAATAGATAAATAGAACGTATTTAATGTAAGTTGGATGGGTATTTCTTGTCTCCTTCCGTTCCGCAAGAATCCGCAAGAATCCACAAGAATCCACAAGAATCCGCAAGAATCCACAAGAATCCGCAAGAATCCGCAAGAATCCACAAGAATCCACAAGAATCCACAAGAATCCGCAAGAATCCGCAAGAATCCGCAAGAATCCACAAGAATCCGCAAGAATCCGCAAGAATCCACAAGAATCCGCAAGAATCCGCAAGAATCCGCAAGAATCCGCAAGAATCCGCAAGAATCCACAAGAATCCGCAAGAATCCGCAAGAATCCACAAGAATCCGCAAGAATCCACAAGAATCCGCAAGAATCCGCAAGAATCCGCAAGAATCCGCAAGAATCCGCAAGAATCCGCAAGAATCCGCAAGAATCCGCAAGAATCCACAAGAATCCACAAGAATCCGCAAGAATCCGCAAGAATCCACAAGAATCCGCAAGAATCCACAAGAATCCACAAGAATCCGCAAGAATCCACAAGAATCCACAAGAATCCACAAGAATCCACAAGAATCCACAAGAATCCACAAGAATCCGCAAGAATCCGCCACATCTTGATTTATGTTTGTTGACGTTCTTGAAGCGTTCGTCGTAATATCCGCGAGTGGTAATCCATCATCCGGATTTTTATATTTATATGTAGACAGTGCCGTCAGTGGGAACCCCCAGGGGAGGCTCTCTGGGGAAGGGGGGGAGGCAGGTGTTGTCTCCTGGGGGACAGGTGTTGTCTCGTGGGGGACAGGTGTTGTCTCCTGGGGGGACAGGTGTTGTCTCCTTGGGGGACGGGTGTTGTCTCCTGGGGGGACAGGTGTTGTCTCCTTGGGGGACGGGTGTTGTCTTCTGGGGGGACAGGTGTTGTCTCCTGGGGGGACAGGTGTTGTCTTCTGGGGGGACTGGTGTTGTCTTCTGGGGGACAGGTGTTGTCTCCTGGGGGGCAGGTGTTGTCTCCTGGGGGGTAGGTGTTGTCTCCTGGGAGGACAGGTGTTGTCTCCTGGGGAAACAGGTGTTGTCTCCTTGGGGGACGGGTGTTGTCTCCTGCGGGGACGGGTGTTGTCTCCTGGGGGACAGGTGTTGTCTCCTGGGGGGAGGTGTTGTCTCCTGGGGGACGGGTGTTGTCTCCTGGGGGGACAGGTGTTGTCTCCTGGGGGCAGGTGTTAACTCCTGGGGGACGGGTGTTGTCTCCTGGGGGGACAGGTGTTGTCTCCTGGGGAGACAGGTGTTGTCTCCTGGGGGACGGGTGTTGTCTCCTGGGGGGACAGGTGTTGTCTCCTTGGGGGACGGGTGTAGTCTCCTGGGGGGCAGGTGTTGTCTCCTGGGGGAGGTGTTGTCTCCTGGGGGGACGGGTGTTATCTCCTGGGGGACGGATGTTGTCTCCTGGGGGACAGGTGTTGTCTCGTGGGGGACAGGTGTTGTCTCCTGGGGGGACAGGTGTTGTCTCCTGGGGGACAGGTGTTGTCTCCTGGGGGGACGGGTGTTGTCTCCTGGAGGGACGGGTGTTGTCTCCTGGGGGCAGGTGTTAACTCCTGGGGGACGGGTGTTGTCTCCTGGGGGGACAGGTGTTGTCTCCTGGGGGGACGGGTGTTGTCTCCTGGAGGGACGGGTGTTGTCTCCTGGGGGCAGGTGTTAACTCCTGGGGGACGGGTGTTGTCTCCTGGAGGGACAGGTGTTGTCTCCTGGGGGACAGGTGTTGTCTCCTGGAGGGACAGGTGTTGTCTCCTGGGGGACAGGTGTTGTCTCCTGGGGGACAGGTGTTGTCTCCTGGGGGACAGGTGTTGTCTCCTGGGGGACAGGTGTTGTCTCCTGGGGGGGCAGGTGTTGTCTCCTGTGGGAACAGGTGTCGATATCTGTGGGGGAGGAGGGGAATCTCTAAGAGGAAGAATAAAGGGAGATTTATTTAAAATATATATATATATATATATATATATATATATATATATATATATATATATATATATATATATATATATATATATATATATATATATATATATATATATATATATATATATATATATATATATATATATATATATATATATATATATATATATATATATGTTCATTATCTTTCTCTTTTCCTCTTTCTCTCTTTTTCTCCCCCTCCCTTCCTTCTCTCTCCGTCCATCTTCTCACAGCTGGTGTCCTCCATTATATCAGGCAGATCCGGTGCTCTGTGTTGCCAGCCAGCTGGCCACAGTCTGGCCCTAAAGAGAGACACCATCAAACCCTGGGATGGAGGTATACCAGCCGGCCCTGGGAGGGAGGGATACCAGCTGACCCTGGAAGGGAGGTATACCAGCCAGCCCTGGGAGGGCGGTGTACCACCCAGCCCTGGGAGGGAGGCATACCAGCCAGCCCTGGTAGGGCGGTATACCAGCCAGCCCTGGGAGGGCGGTGTACCAGCCAGCCCTGGGAGGGAGGTATACCAGCCTGCCCTGGGAGGGAGGTATACCAGCCAGCCCTGGGAGGGAGGTATACCACCCAGCCCTGAGAGGGAGGTATACCAGCCTGCCCTGGGAGGGAGGTATACCACCCAGCCCTGGGAGGGAGGTATACCAGCCTGCCCTGGGAGGGAGGTATACCAGCCAGCCCTGGGAGGGAGGTATACCACCCAGCCCTGAGAGGGAGGTATACCACAGTGTAAACAGCACTAATTGGTGATTACGGGAAACTCTGAACATGTTAACAACTTGTCTGCCTGCTAGGAGGAGGAGGAGGAGGAGGAAGAGGGGGAGGAGAAGGAGGAGGAAGAGGAGAAGAAGGAGGAGGAGGAAAAAGGGAGGAGAAGGAGGAGGGATAGGAATAAGGGGGAAGGGAGGAGGTTCCAGGTTCACGAGGAAGTTGTGTCTTGACGGTAAATTACCAGGTTCATTGTATGATTGTATTGTATAATTGTTGTATTGTATGATTGTATTGTATAATTGTTGTATTGTATGATTGTATTGTATAATTGTTGTATTGTATGATTGTATTGTATAATTGTTGTATTGTATGATTGTATTGTATAATTGTTGTACTGTATGATTGTATTGTATAATTGTTGTATTGTATGATTGTATTGTATAATTGTTGTACTGTATGATTGTATTGTATAACTGTTGTATTGTATAACTGTTGTATTGTATGATTGTACTGTATAATTGTTGTATTGTATGATTGTATTGTATAATTGTTGTATTGTATGATTGTATTGTATAATTGTTGTATTGTATGATTGTATTGTATAATTGTTGTATTGTATGATTGTATTGTATAATTGTTGTATTGTATGATTGTAGTGTATAATTGTTGTATTGTATGATTGTATTGTATAATTGTTGTATTGTATGATTGTATTGTATAATTGTTGTATTGTATGATTGTATTGTATAATTGTTGTATTGTATGATTGTATTGTATAATTGTTGTATTGTATGATTGTATTGTATAATTGTTGTATTGTATGATTGTATTGTATAATTGTTGTATTGTATGATTGTACTGTATAATTGTTTTATTGTATGATTGTATTGTATAATTGTTGTATTGTATGATTGTATTGTATAATTGTTGTATTGTATGATTTTATTGTATAATTGTTGTATTGTATGATTGTATTGTATAATTGTTGTATTGTATGATTGTATTGTATAATTGTTGTATTGCATGATTGTATTGTATAATTGTTGTATTGTATGATTGTATTGTATAATTGTTGTATTGCATGATTGTATTGTATAATTGTTGTATTGTATGATTGTATTGTATAATTGTTGTATTGTATGATTGTACTGTATAATTGTTTTATTGTATGATTGTATTGTATAATTGTTGTATTGTATGATTGTATTGTATAATTGTTGTATTGTATGATTGTATTGTGTTGTATGATTGCTGTATTTTATTATTATTGTATTGTATGATAGTTGTATGATTGTATTGTACGACTGTATTGTATAATTGTTGTATTGTATGATTGTTGTGAGTTCTTTTTCCCTTGCGGATTTAGCACTTCCTTCTGAGCGTATAGCTCCTGGCCCTGCCTCCAGGTACAGTGGATCACGTCGTACCTGACCCTGAACATGTGTATGTGGTCGAATTTATCAACTTTTTATCTCTCCCTTTGTTCGTTGTTTATTCTTCCCCTTCTCTTCTATTTTAACTTTCTCTCTCTGTTTGTCATTTACTGACTCCTATTCCTTCTCTCTCTCTTTCTCTCTCTCTCTCTCTCTTTCTCTCTCTCCCACCCTATCTCTAACCCTCTCTCCCACCCTCCCACCCTCTCTCCCACCCTCCTACCCTCTCTCCCACCCTCCCACCCTCTCTCCCACCCACCCACCCTACCTCCCACCCTCTCTCCCACCCTCCCACCCTCTCTCCCACCCACCCACCCTCTGCAACCCTCTCTCACACCCTCCCACCCTCCAACCCTCTCTCCCACCCTCCCACCCTCTCTCCCACCCTCCCACCCTTTCTCCCACCCACCCACCCTCACCAACCCTCTCTCACACCCACCCACCCTCCTACCCTCTCTCCCACCCTCCACCCTCACCAACCCTCTCTCACACCCACCCACCCTCCTACCCTCTCTCCCACCCTCCCACCCTCTCTCCCACCCACCCACCCTACCTCCCACCCTTTCTCACACCCTCCCACCCTCTCTCCCACCCATCCACCCTCTGCAACCCTCTCTCACACCCTCCCACCCTCCAACCCTCTCTCCCACCCTCCCACCCTCTCTCCCACCCACCCACCCTCACCAACCCTCTCTCACACCCACCCACCCTCCTACCCTCTCTCCCACCCTCCCACCCTCTCTCCCACCCACCCACCCTCACCAACCCTCCTCTCACACCCACCCACCCTCCAACCCTCTCTCACACCCTCCCACCCTCTCTCCCACCCACCCACCCTCTGCAACCCTCTCTCACACCCTCCCACCCTCCAACCCTCTCTCCCACCCTCCCACCCTCTCTCCCACCCACCCACCCTCACCAACCCTCTCTCACACTCTCCCACCCTCCTACCCTCTCTCCCACCCTCCCACCCTCTCTCCAACCCTCCCACCCACCCTCCCACCCTCCTCCACCCTCTCTCCCACCCCCCCTCCCCCCCACTAAGGGAATAACTCCCACCTCCTCATAAATAAAACATTTACACAGAATAACAGAATTATACCTCCAGGTGGCAGGGGAAAATGCCAGCATTTACTCCCCTGCCACATTTAAAGTCATATTCAGGTCACGTGTGAAAATGTCACTTTCAGGCGCATGTTCACAAGGGAGTTTATAGACGGTGTTGAAGATGCTGAGGTATTCTCAACACCCAAGAATTTTTTGGTAGGAATTTTCAGTATTTTTATTTTGGAAATTTCTGCTCACTTAAAATAATAATAATAATAATAATAATAATAATAATAATAATAATAATAATAATAATAATAATAATAATAATAATAATAATAATAATAATAAATAATAATAATAATATTAATAATAATAATATTAATAATAATAATAATAATAATAATAATAATAATAATAATAATAATAATGATAATAATGATAATATTAATAATAATAATATTATTATTAATAATAATAATAATAATAATAATAATAATAATAATAATAATCATAATACTAATCATAATAATAATAATAATAATAATAATAATAATAATAATAATAATATTAATAATAATAATAATAATAATAATAATAATAATAATAATGATAATAATGATAATATTAATAATAATAATATTAATAATAATAATAATAATAATAATAATAATAATAATAATAATAATAATAATAATAATAATAATAATAATGATAATAATGATAATATTAATAATAATAATAATAATAATAATAATAATAATAATAATAATAATAATCATAATACTAATCATAATAATAATAATAATAATAATAATAATAATAATAATAATAATATTAATAATAATAATAATAATAATAATAATAATAATAATAATAATGATAATAATGATAATATTATTAATAATAATATTAATAATAATAATAATAATAATAATAATAATAATAATAATAATAATAATAATAATAATAATGATAATAATGATAATATTAATAATAATAATATTAATAATAATAATAATAATAATAATAATAATAATAATAATAATAATAATAATCATAATACTAATCATAATAATAATAATAATAATAATAATAATAATAATAATAATAATAATAATAATATTAATAATAATAATAATAATAATAATAATAATAATAATAATAATAATAATACTGATAATAATGATAATATTAATAATAATAATAATAATAATAATAATAATAATAATAATAATAATAATAATAATAATAATAATAATAATAATAATAATAATAATAATCATCATAATAATACTAATCATAATAATAATAATAATAATAATAATAATAATAATAATAATAATAATAATAATAATAATGAAAATATCGTTGTGAAGACAAAGTGTTTTCTCAGGATTTGAGGTGCTGTTGGAGTGTGTCATTTATGAAGGATTTAGGGAAGCCAGTTAGCCAGACTTGAGTCCTGGAGGTGGGAAGTACAGTACCTGTACTCTGAAGGATGAGTGAGAATGTTACAGTCCTGGAGGTGGGAAGTACAGTACCTGCACTCTGAAGGATGAGTGAGAATGTTACAGTCCTGGAGGTGGGAAGTACAGTACCTACACTCTGAAGGATGAGTGAGAATGTTACAGTTCTGGAGGTGGGAAGTACAGTACCTGCACTCTGAAGGATGAGTGAGAATGTTACAGTCCTGGAGGTGGGAAGTACAGTACCTGTACTCTGAAGGATGAGTGAGAATGTTACAGTCCTGGAGGTGGGAAGTACAGTACCTGCACTCTGAGGGATGAGTGAGAATGTTACAGTCCTGGAGGTGGGAAGTACAGTACCTGCACTCTGAAGGATGAGTGAGAATGTTACAGTGCTGGAGGTGGGAAGTACAGTACCTGCACTCTGAAGGATGAGTGAGAATGTTACAGTCCTGGAGGTGGGAAGTACAGTACCTGCACTCTGAAGGATGAGTGAGAATGTTACAGTCCTGGAGGTGGGAAGTACAGTACCTGCACTCTGAAGGATGAGTGAGAATGTTACAGTCCTGGAGGTGGGAAGTACAGTACCTGCACTCTGAAGGATGAGTGAGAATGTTACAGTCCTGGAGGTGGGAAGTACAGTACCTGCACTCTGAAGGATGAGTGAGAATGTTACAGTCCCTGGAGGTGGGAAGTACAGTACCTGCACTCTGAAGGATGAGTGAGAATGTTACAGTCCTGGAGGTGGGAAGTACAGTACCTGCACTCTGAAGGATGAGTGAGAATGTTACAGTCCTGGAGGTGGGAAGTACAGTACCTGCACTCTGAAGGATGAGTGAGAATGTTACAGTCCTGGAGGTGGGAAGTACAGTACCTGCACTCTGAAGGATGAGTGAGAATGTTACAGTCCTGGAGGTGGGAAGTACAGTACCTGCACTCTGAAGGATGAGTGAGAATGTTACAGTCCTGGAGGTGGGAAGTACAGTACCTGTACTCTGAAGGATGAGTGAGAATGTTACAGTCCTGGAGGTGGGAAGTACAGTACCTGCACTCTGAGGGATGAGTGAGAATGTTACAGTCCTGGAGGTGGGAAGTACAGTACCTGCACTCTGAAGGATGAGTGAGAATGTTACAGTCCTGGAGGTGGGAAGTACAGTACCTGCACTCTGAAGGATGAGTGAGAATGTTACAGTCCTGGAGGTGGGAAGTACAGTACCTGCACTCTGAAGGATGAGTGAGAATGTTACAGTCCTGGAGGTGGGAAGTACAGTACCTGTACTCTGAAGGATGAGTGAGAATGTTACAGTCCTGGAGGTGGGAAGTACAGTACCTGCACTCTGAAGGATGAGTGAGAATGTTACAGTCCTGGAGGTGGGAAGTACAGTACCTGCACTCTGAAGGATGAGTGAGAATGTTACAGTTCTGGAGGTGGGAAGTACAGTACCTGCACTCTGAAGGATGAGTGAGAATGTTACAGTCCTGGAGGTGGGAAGTACAGTACCTGCACTCTGAAGGATGAGTGAGAATGTTACAGTCCTGGAGGTGGGAAGTACAGTACCTGCACTCTGAAGGATGAGTGAGAATGTTACAGTCCTGGAGGTGGGAAGTACAGTACCTGCACTCTGAAGGATGAGTGAGAATGTTACAGTCCTGGAGGTGGGAAGTACAGTAACTGTACTCTGAAGGATGAGTGAGAATGTTACAGTCCTGGAGGTGGGAAGTACAGTACCTGCACTCTGAAGAGATGTTACAGTCCTGAGGTGGGAATGTTACAGTCAGTTCTGGAGGTGGGAAGTACAGTACCTGCACTCTGAAGGATGAGTGAGAATGTTACAGTCCTGGAGGTGGGAAGTACAGTACCTGCACTCTGAAGGATGAGTGAGAATGTTACAGTCCTGGAGGTGGGAAGTACCGTACCTGCACAGTACCTGTAACACTCTGAAGATGAGTGAGAATGTTACAGTCCTGGAGGTGGGAAGTACAGTACCTGCACTCTGAAGGATGAGTGAGAATGTTACAGTCCTGGAGGTGGGAAGTACAGTACCTGCACTCTGAAGGATGAGTGAGAATGTTACAGTCCTGGAGGTGGGAAGTACAGTACCTGCACTCTGAAGGATGAGTGAGAATGTTACAGTCCTGGAGGTGGGAAGTACAGTACCTGCACTCTGAAGGATGAGTGAGAATGTTACAGTCCTGGAGGTGGGAAGTACAGTACCTGCACTGTGGCATGCAAAGAGTACGTAACCTTTATTCGGCGCATGGACACACCCTCATTTACAGGCTATCTCCCCCAACCAGCGAACCAGGTTGCTAAGAGTTGATGATGGGGCCCCGTCGTTCAACTAGTGACCAGGTTCTAGCCAATAAGAAGGTGGGATTGACAATCGCAGAGGTTATGTGGATACCGCTCTCCTGTCTGCCCTTGTCATTCCCACTCTAGAGCTGGTTGAAGCACGGTCTGCTATCTTGTGGCTTCTATTTCTGCCTTGCTTACCGTGGAGTGCACTATATTTATCACTGTACATAGTGTACATATTGCTGTTATAATTGGTGAAGGATAATATAAGTCTAAACTTTTTCTACTGTGTTTATTTGCTCCCATTACACCTGGGATAACAGGCCATTTGAAATCCTAGGAGGTGGGAAGTACAGTACCTGCACTCTGAAGGATAAGTGAGAATGTTACAGTCCTGGAGGTGGGAAGTACAGTACCTGCACTCTGAAGGATGAGTGAGAATGTTACAGTCCTGGAGGTGGGAAGTACAGTACCTGCACTCTGAAGGATGAGTGAGAATGTTACAGTCCTGGAGGTGGGAAGTACAGTACCTGCACTCTGAAGGATGAGTGAGAATGTTACAGTCCTGGAGGTGAGAAGTACAGTACCAGCACACCGAAGGATGAGTGAGAATGTTACAGTCCTGGAGGTGGGAAGTACAGTACCTGCACTCTGAAGGATGAGTGAGAATGTTACAGTCCTGGAGGTGAGAAGTACAGTACCTGCACTCTGAAGGATGAGTGAGAATGTTACAGTCCTGGAGGTGAGAAGTACAGTACCTGCACTCCTGAAGGATGAGTAGAATGTTACAGTCCTGGAGGTGGGAAGTACAGTACCTGTACTCTGGAAGGATGAGTGAGAATGTTACAGTCGTGGAGGTGGGAAGTACAGTACCTGCACTCTGAAGGATGAGTGAGAATGTTACAGTCCTGGAGGTGGGAAGTGCAGTACCTCCACACTGAAGGATGATGTGAGAATGTTACAGTCCTGGAGGTGGGAAGTACAGTACCTACACTCTGAAGGATGAGTGAGAATGTTACAGTCCTGGAGGTGGGAAGTACAGTACCTACACTCTGAAGGATGAGTGAGAATGTTACAGTCCTGGAGGTGGGAAGTACAGTACCTGCACTCTGAAGGATGAGTGAGAATGTTACAGTCCTGGAGGTGGGAAGTACAGTACCTACTCTTTGAAGGATGAGTGAGAATGTTACAGTCCTGGAGGTGGGAAGTACAGTACCTGCACTCTGAAGGATGAGTGAGAATGTTACAGTCCTGGAAGTGGGAAGTACAGTACCTACACTCTGAAGGATGAGTGAGAATGTTACAGTCCTGGAGGTAGGAAGTACAGTACCTGCACTCTGAAGGATGAGTGAGAATGTTACAGTCCTGGAGGTAGGAAGTACAGTACCTACACTCTGAAGGATGAGTGAGAATGTTACAGTCCTGGAAGTGGGAAGTACAGTACCTGCACTCTGAAGGATGAGTGAGGATATTACAGTCCTGGAGGTAGGAAGTACAGTACCTGCACTCTGAAGGATGGGTGAGAATGTTACAGTCCTTGAGGTGGGAAGTACAGTACCTGCACTCTGAAGGATGAGTGAGAATGTTACAGTCCTGGAGGTGGGAAGTACAGTACCTGCACTCTGAAGGATGAGTGAGAATGTTACAGTCCTGGAGGTGGGAAGTACAGTACCTGCACTCTGAAGGATGAGTGAGAATGTTACAGTCCTGGAGGTGGGAGGTACAGTACCTGCACTCTGAAGGATGAGTGAGAATGTTACAGTCCTGGAGGTGGGAAGTACAGTACCTGCACTCTGAAGGATGAGTGAGAATGTTACAGTCCTGGAGGTGGGAAGTACAGTACCTGCACTCTGAAGGATGAGTGAGAATGTTCCAGTCCTGGAGGTGGGAAGTACAGTACCTGCACTCTGAAGGATGGCCAGGAATGTTAAACCTGAAAGGGTCATCAATACACTTCTAGCAACACAGTAATTGACAGAATAACGATAATTTTTGCTTCATTTAACGGTCCGTCTTACACAATAACATTAATAGTAATACTAATAGCAACAGTAAATTAATTCAATAAGATAAATAATACTAATACTAATAATATGGAGAATTTAAGTAATTTCCTCTAGTGTCAGGTCATTTCCTCTAGTGTCAGGTCATGTCAGAGACCTGAAAGGGGCGAGATGTATGACCGTCTCTCCAGAGTATTACCAATTCAGAACACGAACAGAAAAAGTTGTGATTTAATGCCTTGAGGGTGAAAGTCTGTGAATAATTGCTGCCTCTGAGACCCAGGATCTGGTAACACTAACCTAGCCTACCCAGGCCACCAAACACTGATTATATATATATATATATATATATATATATATATATATATATATATATATATATATACCAAACTGCGACAGGCGAGAATTCGACCCCACGACAAAATGTCCTGCCTCAAGAGGCCACACAATGTACATGTTGCCTTATCCACTCAGCCCTAGATCTTATAAACAACATGAGCTTAGCGAACTAGGTTTGTTTCATGTTGCGAGGACGCTAGTGGTAGTGGTATGCTGTGTGTGTGTGTGTGTGTGTCGAGAGAGAGAGAGAGAGAGAGAGAGAGAGAGAGAGAGAGAGAGAGAGAGAGAGAGAGAGAGAGAGGCAGACTATTACAGCCTCAGGAAGGTACAGATCATTTTTCTTGCATGTAGCGGGCGGTCCAGGGGCGGCTGTAGGCCCTGACTAGATTACTCTGAGCCGCCCGTGACGGCTGTAATCTCCGGGTGGGCGGGCGGGCGGTCTTAATGTGGGTGGTGGACTACTGAAATGAAAACAGCAACCACCAACACCCACTACAACTACCACTACAACCACCACGACAACTACCACTAATACCACCCCTACAACTACCACTAACACCATCACTATCACCACCACTATCACCACCACTATCATACCCACCTATCCTGCCACTATCCACCACC
>NC_091357.1:19170547-19190547 GCF_038502225.1 Cherax quadricarinatus
AGTGAGGCTGTCAGTGAGGCTGTCAGTAAGGCTGTCAGTGAGGCTGTCATACTGTCAGTGAGGCTGTCAGTGAGGCTGTCAGACTGTCAGTGAGGCTGTCAGTGAGACTGTCAGTGAGGCTGTCAGTGAGGCTGTCAGTGAGGCTGTCAGTGAGGCTGTCAGTGAGGCTGTCAGTGAGGCTGTCAGACTGTCATTGAGGCTGTCAGTGAGGCTGTCAGTGAGGCTGTCAGACTGTCATTGAGGCTGTCAGTGAGGCTGTCAGACTGTCAGTGAGGCTGTCAGTGAGACTGTCAGTGAGGCTGTAAGTGAGGCTGTCAGTGAGGCTGTCAGTGAGGCTGTCAGTGAGACTGTCAGTGAGGCTGTCAGTGAGGCTGTCAGTGAGGCTGTCAGTGAGGCTGTCAGTGAGGCTGTCAGTGAAGCTGTCTGTGAGACTGTCAGACAGTGAAACAAATTTTTATTAACAATATCACTGCTAACCTAACATTATCTCCAGGTACCCCAGGTACTGCCCAATAATTTCCAGGTACCCCAGTTACTGACCAGTAATTTCCAGGTACCCCAGTTACTGACCAGTAATCTTCAGGTACCCCAGTTACTGCCCAGTAATTTCCAGGTACCCCAGTTACTGACCAGTAATTTCCAGGTACCCCAGTTACTGCCCAGTAATTTCCAGGTACCCCAGTTACTGCCCAGTAATTTCCAGGTACCCCAGTTACTGACCAGTAATCTCCAGGTACCCCAGTTACTGACCAGTAATTTCCAGGTACCCCAGTTACTGACCAGTAATTTCCAGGTACTGCCCAGTAATCTTCAGGTACCCCAGGTACTGCCCAGTAATCTTCAGGTACCCCAGTTACTGCCCAGTAATTTCCAGGTACCCCAGTTACTGACCAGTAATTTCCAGGTACCCCAGTTACTGCCCAGTAATTTCCAGGTACCCCAGTTACTGACCAGTAATCTCCAGGTACCCCAGTTACTGACCAGTAATTTCCAGGTACCCCAGTTACTGACCAGTAATTTCCAGGTACCCCAGTTACTGCCCAGTAATTTCCAGGTACCCCAGTTACTGACCAGTAATTTCCAGGTACCCCAGTTACTGCCCAGTAATCTTCAGGTACCCCAGTTACTGCCCAGTAATCTTCAGGTACCCCAGTTACTGACCAGAACCAGGTAATTTCCAGGTACCAGCAGTTACTGCCCAGTAATTTCCAGGTACCCCAGTGATTACTGCCACCCTTTAGTACCCCAGTTACTGCCCAGTAATCTTCAGGTACCCCAGTTACTGCCCAGTAATCTTCAGGTACCCCAGTTACTGCCCAGTAATCTTCAGGTACCCCAGTTACTGCCCAGTAATCTTCAGGTACCCCAGTTACTGCCCAGTAATCTTCAGGTACCCCAGTTACTGCCCAGTAATCTTCAGGTACCCCAGTTACTGCCCAGTAATCTTCAGGTACCCCAGTTACTGCCCAGTAATCTCCAGGTACCCCAGTTACTGCCCAGTAATCTTCAGGTACCCCAGTTACTGCCCAGTAATCTTCAGGTACCCCAGTTACTGACCAGTAATTTCCAGGTACCCCAGTTACTGCCCAGTAATCTTCAGGTACCCCAGTTACTGCCCAGTAATCTTCAGGTACCCCAGTTACTGACCAGTAATCTTCCAAGGCCCCTACCCCTGAGTTACTGCTAGTAATCTCCAGGTACCCCAGTTACTGCTTGTAATTCTCCCAAGTACTTGGTGTTACTGCTCCCAGTAATCTCAAGGTACCCCAGTTACCGCCCAGTAATCTCCAAGTACCCCAGTTACTGCCCAGTAATCTCCAGGTACCCCAGGTACTGCCCAGTAATCTCCAGGTACCCCCAGGTACTCCCCAGCAATCTCCAAGTACCCCAGTTACCTCCCAGTTATCTCCAAGAACCCCAGTTACTGCCCAGTAATCTCCAGGTACCCCAGTTACTGCCCAGTAATCTACAAGTACCCCCAGTTACTGCCCAGTAATCTCCAGGTACCCCAGTTAGAGCCCAGTAATCTCCAAGTACCCCAGTTACTGCCCAGTAATCTCCAAGTACCCCAGTTACTGCCCAGTAATCTCCAGGTACCCCAGTTACTTCCCAGTAATCTCCAGGTACCCCAGTTACTGCCCAGTAATCTCCAGGTACCCCAGTTACTGCCCAGTAATCTCCAGGTACCCCAGTTACTGCCCAGTAATCTCCAGGTACCCCAGTTACTACCCAGTAATCTCCAAGTACCCCAGGCACTCCCCAGTAATCTCCAAGTACCCCAGTTCTGCCCAGTAATCTCCAAGTACCCCAGTTACTGCCCAGTAATCTCCAAGTACCCCAGTTACTGCCCAGTAATCTCCAGGTACCCCAGTTACTGCCCAGTAATCTCCAGGCACCCCAGGTACTCCCCAGTAATCTCCAAGTACCCCAATTACTGCCCAGTAATCTCCAAGTACCCCAGTTACTGCCCAGTAATCTCCAAGTACCCCAGGTACTCCCCATTAATATCCAGGTACCCCAGTTACTGCCCAGTAATCTCCAAGTACCCCAGTTACTGCCCAGTAATCTCCAGGTACCCCAGTTACTGCCCAGTAATCTCCAGGTACCCCCAGGTACTCCCCAGCAATCTCCAAGTACCCCAGTTACTGCCCAGTAATCTCCAGGTACCCCAGTTACTGCCCAGTAATCTACAAGTGCCCCAGTTACTGCCCAGTAATCTCCAGGTACCCCAGTTACTGCCCAGTAATCTCCAGGTACCCCAGTTACTGCCCAGTAATCCCCAGGTACCCCAGTTACTGCCCAGTAGTCTCCAAGTACCCCAGGTACTCCCCAGTAATCTCCAAGTACCCCAGTTACTGCCCAGTAATCTCCAAGTACCCCAGGTACTCCCCAGTAATCTCCAAGTACCCCAGTTACTGCCCAGTAATCTCCAAGTACCCCAGTTACTGCCCAGTAATCTCCAAGTATCCCAGTTACTGCCCAGTAATCTCCAAGTACCCCAGGCAATCCCCATTAATATCCAGGCACCCCAGTTACTGCCCAGTAATCTCCAAGTATCCCAGTTACTGCCCAGTAATCTTCAGGTACCCCCAGGTACTCCCCAGTAATCTTCAGGTACCCCCAGTTACTGCCCAGTAATCTCCAGGTACCCCTAGGTACTATCCAGTAATCTCCAAGTACCCCAGTTACTGCCCAGTAATCTCCAGGTACCCCAGTTACTGCCCAGTAATCTCCAAGTAACCCAGGTACTCCCCAGTAATCTCCAAGTACCCCAGGTACTCCCCAGTAATCTCCAAGTATCCCAGTTACTGCCCAATAATCTCCAAGTACCCCAGGTACTGCCCAATAATCTCCAAGTACCCCAGGTACTGCCCAATAATCTCCAAGTACCCCAGGTACTGCCCAATAATCTCCAAGTACCCCAGTTACTGCCCAATAATCTCCAAGTACCCCAGGTACTGCCCAATAATCTCCAAGTACCCCAGTTACTGCCCAATAATCTCCAAGTACCCCAGGTACTGCCCAATAATCTCCAAGTACCCCAGGTACTGCCCAATAATCTCCAGGTATCCCAGTTATCTCCCAATACCCCCATTTATCTCCCAGGATGTCAAAATCTCTCTCCTAATTA
The DNA here is from genome assembly GCF_038502225.1 of Cherax quadricarinatus. Taxonomy (NCBI): domain Eukaryota; kingdom Metazoa; phylum Arthropoda; class Malacostraca; order Decapoda; family Parastacidae; genus Cherax; species Cherax quadricarinatus. The sequence continues at coordinate 19,174,179 of NC_091357.1, forward strand.
TGAGGTAGAGATGGATGCCGGGCGCCTGGCAGCGGGGCGGGTTATTCCCTCACAAACTTTACATTATTATGCTAATGAGCTTAAATTGCATAATTAAGTCTGACGATGTGATGCATACTTCCTATTTCTGGATAAATCAAGTCCGTGCATCATGCAATATTGTTGATTAATAGTTGAAGGTGTGTTGATGGGGAGGTTATCGTGCCTCTGGCAGCACAGACGCTGGGGGGAAGACGTATCGTACCGACTAATGCATGTCCGTACGACAACTTACGCATGTCTTTACGATATCTTAACGCACTTATGTACGACAACTTAACGTATATATATATATATATATATATATATATATATATATATATATATATATATATATATATATATATATATATATATATATATATATATATATATATATATATATATAATATATATATATATATATATATATATATGTCGTGCCGAATATGTAAAACTGGTCAATTAGCAAGAACTCGTTTAAAATTAAGTCCTTTCTAAAATTTTCTCTTGTACGTTTAAAGATATATTTTTTTTCATTAATGTTGATGTAAAAATTTATATTTTTGCACCAAAAGGAACTTAAAAAAATTACCTAACCTTATTATAACAAGAACAATTTATTTTAGCCTAACCCAACTAAATATATTTTAGATTTGTTTACATTAATTTAATGTTAAACAAACACACTGAAATATATTTTTTTCGTTAGGTTCAGAATGATTTTGGCGAAATTATTGCATATACAAATTTTCACTTGTCCTATATGGCAAGAAGAGCGTTGCTATTTAAGCCAAGATCGCAAGTTCTGCCTATTCGGCACGACATTATATATATATATATATATATATATATATATATATATATATATATATATATATATATATATATATATATATATAAATATATATATATATATATATGTATGTACGAATGTATATATATTTATGTATATAATATATATACACACACATATATATATGAAAGTGACACATAAGGCTTGATATAACCATCAATCGTGGGGAAAATCGCCCTAAGACGCGTTCTGATGGATGGTAATGGTATTCTGACTGATCCTTGCTGTGGTGTGAGCTGAGTGAAGCCTCTGAGACAGTGTAGTGAAGCCTCTGAGATGACTTAGTGTGGTGAAGCCTCTGAGATGACCTAGTGTGGTGAAGCCTCTGAGATGACCTAGTGTGGTGAAGCCTCTGAGATGACCTAGTGTGGTGAAGCCTCTGAGATGACCTAGTGTGGTGAAGCCTCTGAAATGACCTAGTGTGGTGAAGCCTCTGAGATGACCTAGTGTGGTGAAGCCTCTGAGATGACCTAGTGTGGTGAAGCCTCTGAGATGACCTAGTGTGGTGAAGCCTCTGAGATGACCTAGTGTGGTGAAGGCTCTGAGATGACCTAGTGTGGTGAAGCCTCTGAGATGACCTAGTGTGGTCAAGCCTCTGAGATGACCTAGTGTGGTGAAGCCTCTGAGATGACCTAATGTGGTGAAGCCTCTGAGATGACCTAGTGTGGTGAAGCCTCTGAGATGACCTAGTGTGGTGAAGCTTCTGAGATGACCTAGTGTGGTGAAGGCTCTGAGATGACCTAGTGTGGTGAAGCCTCTGAGATGACCTAGTGTGGTGAAGCCTCTGAGATGACCTAGTGTGGTGAAGCCTCTGAGTTGACCTAGTGTGGTGAAGCCTCTGAGATGACCTAGTGTGGTCAAGCCTCTGAGATGACCTAGTGTGGTCAAGCCTCTGAGATGACCTAATGTGGTGAAGCCTCTGAGATGACCTAGTGTGGTGAAGGCTCTGAGATGACCTAGTGTGGTGAAGCGTCTGAGATGACCTAGTGTGGTGAAGCCTCTGAGATGACCTAGTGTAGTGAAGCCTCTGAGTTGACCTAGTGTGGTGAAGCCTCTGAGATGAGTTAGTTAAGTGAAGCCTCTGAGATAGTGTATCGAAGCCTCTGAGACAGTGTAGTGAAGCCTCTGAGATGAGTTAGTGTATACATATATATATATATATATATATATATATATATATATATATATATATATATATATATATATATATATATATATATATATATATATATATATATATATATATATATATATATATATATATATATATATATATATATATATATATATATATATATATATATGTATATATATATTATTATCACACTGGCCGATTCCCACCAAGGCAGGGTGGCCCGAAAAAGAAAAACTTTCACCATCATTCACTCCATCACTGTGCAGCCAGAAGGGTGCTTTATAAACACTAGTTTTTAAACTGCAACATTAACACCCCTCCTTCAGAGTGCAGGCACTGTACTTCCCATCTCCAGGACTCAAGTCCGGCCCGCCAGTTTCCATGATCCCCTTCATAAATGTTACTTTGCTCACACTCCAACAGCACGTCAAGTATTAAAAACCATTTGTCTCAATTCCTCCTATCAAACACGCTCACGCATGCCTGCTGGAAGTCCAAGCCTCTCGAAAACAAAACCTCCTTTACCCCCTCCCTCCAACCTTTCCTAGGCCGACCCCTACCCGCCTTCCTTCCACTACAGACTGATACACTCTTGAAGTCACTCTGTTTCGCTCCATTCTCTCTACATGTCCGAACCACCTCAACAACCCTTCCTCAGCCTTCTGGACAACAGTTTTGGAAATCCCGCACCTCATCCTAACTTCCAAACTACGAATTCTCTGCATTATATTCACACCACACATTGCCCTCAGACATGACATCTCCACTGCCTCCAGCCTTCTCCTCGCTGCAACATTCATCATCCTTGCTTCACACCCATATATATATATATATATATATATATATATATATATATATATATATATATATATATATATATATATATATATATATATATATATATATATATATATATATATATATATATATATATATATATATATATATATATATATATATATATATATATACATATATATATATATATATATATATATATATATATATATATATATATATATATATATATATATATATATATATATATATATATATATATATATATATCAATACGCTGTCTTGTTGCTCACCTCTAGCTCCTCTATACGTGTCGAGCGCTACCTCCTGGTCCCTCAAAGCACACGTTATATATATCACGTATTTAATATGCAGGGTGTTTCAAAATATTGACTTGATTTCAAAGCAACATAACCACAAATCCGGTCCATTAATTTGAAACACCCTGTCTATTTTTTTAAGCACCCAAGAAAGTCAAATTACGACCCCTCGCCCTTCTCAAAATTTTGAATACATCTCCCCCTCTATTTTTTGGGGGGAAGGGGAAGGGGAAGGGGGGTAAAGGAGAATAATTTTGAGGTAAGATGTATGAGGCAGCCCCAGTCTCCCCGGTCACAATATATCGTCCAGGGCTGGACAATACTTTATAGCCGGCCAGACATTTTTGACCTATCGATTTCCGCTGCGTCCAAACCCGGGGCTTAATTTTGAACCCTGGGGCGACAGTCTGAATCTTCCCCCTCCCTCCTCCTTCCCCTCCCCTCCTCCTTCCCCTCCCCTCCTCCTTCCCCTCCCTCCTCCTTCCCCTCCCCTCCTCCTCCCCTCCCCCTCCTCCCCTTCCCCTCCCCTCCTTCCCTCCCCTCCCTCCTCCCCTCCCCTCCCTCCTCCTTCCCCTCCCCTCCTCCTTCCCCTCCCCTCCTCCGTCCCCTCCCCTCCTACTTCCCCTCCCCTTCTCCATCCCCTCCCCTCCTCCTTCCCCTCTCCACAACCACCTCCCCTCCGCCTTCCCACAGTCACTCTCTATCACTGTTTTAAAGTACCAGTGACTTTTTGGAGTATCTGTCACTGTTTTGGAGTGTTTGTGACTCTTTTGGAGCGTTTGTGACTGTTTTGGAGCGTTTGTGACTGTTTTGGAGTGTCTGTGACTGTTTTGGAGTATCTGTGACTGTTTTGGAGTGCTGTGACTGTTTTGGAGTGTCTATGACTGTTTCAGAGTGTGTGTGACTGTTTTGGAGTGTGTGTGACTGTTTTGGAGTGTCTATGACTGCTTTGGAGTGTGTGTGTGTGACTTTTTTGGAGTGTCTGTGACTGTTTTGGAGTGTCTATGACTGCTTTGGAGTGTGTGTGTGACTGTTTTGGAGTGTCTGTGACTGTTTTGGAGTATCTGTGACTGTTTTGGAGTGCTGTGACTGTTTTGGAGTGTCTATGACTGTTTCAGAGTGTGTGTGACTGTTTTGGAGTGTGTGTGACTGTTTTGGAGTGTCTATGACTGCTTTGGAGTGTGTGTGTGTGACTTTTTGGAGTGTCTGTGACTGTTTTGGAGTGTCTATGACTGCTTTGGAGTGTGTGTGTGACTGTTTTGGAGTGTCTGTGACTGTTTTGGAGTGTCTATGACTGTTTTGGAGTGTCTGTGACTGTTTTGGAGTGTCTGTGACTGTTTTGGAGTGTCTATGACTGTTTTGGAGTGTGTGTGACTGTTTTGGAGTGTCTGTGACTGTTTTGGAGTGTCTATGACTGTTTCAGAGTGTGTGTGATTGTTTTAGAGTGTCTGTGACTGTTTTGGAGTGTCTATGACTGTTTTAGAGTGTGTGTGACTGTTTTAATGTCACTCTCTGTTTTAGTATGATTGTGTCTGTTTCAGGCTCACTTTATGACCGTTTTAATCTGACTGACTATTTTGAAAGCCTCTCTCTCTCTCTCTCTCTCTCTCTCTCTCTCTCTCTCTCTCTCTCTCAGTGTCTCTCTCTCAGTGACTCTCTCAGTGTCTCTCTAAGTGTCTCTCTCTCTCTCTCTCTCTCTCAGTGTCTCTCTCTCAGTGACTCTCTCAGTGTCTCTCTAAGTGTCTCTCTCTCTCTCTCTCTCTCAGTGTCTCTGTCTCTCAGTGTCTCTGTCTCTCAGTGTCTCTCTCTAAGTGTCTCTCTCTCTCTCTCTCTCTCTCTCTCTCTCTCTCTCTCAGTGTCTCTCTCTCTCAGTGTCTCTCTCTCTCAGTGTCTCTCTCTCTCAGTGTCTCTCTCTCTTAGTCTCTCTCTCTCTCTCAGTGTCTCTCTCTCTCAGTCTCTCTCTCTCTCTCAGTGTCTCTCTCTCTCAGTGTCTCTCTCTCTCAGTGTCTCTGTCTCTCAGTCTCTCTCTCTCAGTGTCTCTCTCTAAGTGTCTCTCTCTCTCTCTCTCAGTGTCTCTCTCTCTCAGTGTCTCTCTCTCTCAGTGTCTCTCTCTCTGTGTCTCTCTCTCTCAGTGTCTCTCTCTCTCAGTGTCTCTCTCTCTGTGTCTCTCTCTCTCAGTGTCTCTCTCTCTCAGTGACTCTCTCTCTCTCTCTCAGTGTCTCTCTCTCTCAGTCTCTCTCTCTCTCTCAGTGTCTCTCTCAGTCTCTCTCTCTCTCTCTCTCAGTGTCTCTCTCTCTCAGTGTCTCTGTCTCTCAGTCTCTCTCTCTCTCTCAGTGTCTCTCTCTAATTGTCTCTCTCTCTCTCTCTCTCAGTGTCTCTCTCTCTCAGTGTCTCTCTCTCTCAGTGTCTCTCTCTCTCAGTGTCTCTCTCTCTCAGTCTCTCTCTCTCTCTCAGTGTCTCTCTCTCTCAGTCTCTCTCTCTCTCTCAGTGTCTCTCTCTCTCAGTCTCTCTCTCTCTCTCAGTCTCTCTCTCTCTCTCTCAGTGTCTCTCTCTCTCTCTCTCTCTCTCTCTCTCTCTCTCTCAGTCTCTCTCTCTCTCTCAGTCTCTCTCTCTCTCTCTCTCAGTGTCTCTCTCTCTCAGTGTCTCTCTCTCTCAGTGTCTCTCTCTCTCAGTGTCTCTCTCTCTCTCAGTGTCTCTCTCTCTCTCTCAGTCTCTCTCTCTCTCTCTCTCTCTCTCTCTCTCTCTCTCTCTCTCTCTCTCTCTCTCTCTCTCTCTCTCTCTCTCTCTCTCTCTCTCTCTCTCTCTCTCTCTCTCTCTCTCTCTCTAGTCACCTCAGGTTGGGTCCCACTTAGATCCAATTTTATATTCGTCCATCAAGAAGTCAAACACTTCACTTCCCGAGACCCATGCAACCTCTTCCCTCCATCCACACTGTGTAAACCTGGACGGTGTTCTGAACGCTGCTCTGAACGCTGCTCTGAACGCTGCTCTGAGCTGTGCTCTGAACGGTGCTCTGAGCTGTGCTCTGAACGGTGCTCTGAACGGTGCTCTGAACGGTGCTCTGAACGGTGCTCTGAACGGTGCTCTGAACGGTGCTCTGAACGGTGCTCTAAACGGTGCTCTGAACGGTGCTCTGAACGGTGCTCTGGACGCTGCTCTGAACGCTGCTCTGAACGCTGCTCTGAGCGGTGCTCTGAACGGTGCTCTGAACGGTGCTCTGAGCGGTGCTCTGAACGGTGCTCTGAACGGTGCTCTGAACGGTGCTCTGAACGGTGCTCTGAACGGTGTTCTGAACGGTGCTCTGAACGGTGCTCTGAACGGTGCTCTGAACGGTGCTTACCTGGAGTTTACCTGGAGAGAGTTCCGGGGGTCAACGCCCCCGCGGCCCGGTCTGTGACCAGGCCTCCTGGTGGATCAGAGCCTGATCAGCCAGGCTGTTGCTGCTGGCTGCACGCAAACCAACGTACGAGCCACAGCCCGGCTGATCCGGAACTGACTTTAGGTGCTTGTCCAGTGCCAGCTTGAAGACTGCCAGGGGTCTGTTGGTAATCCCCCTTATGTGTGCTGGGAGGCAGTTGAACAGTCTCGGGCCCCTGACACTTATTGTATGGTCTCTTAACGTGCTAGTGACACCCCTGCTTTTCATTGGGGGGATGGTGCATCGTCTGCCAAGTCTTTTGCTTTCGTAGTGAGTGATTTTCGTGTGCAAGTTCGGTACTAGTCCCTCTAGGATTTTCCAGGTGTATATAATCATGTATCTCTCCCTCCTGCGTTCCAGGGAATACAGGTTTAGGAACCTCAAGCGCTCCCAATAATTGAGGTGTTTTATCTCCGTTATGCGCGCCGTGAAAGTTCTCTGTACATTTTCTAGGTCGGCAATTTCACCTGCCTTGAAAGGTGCTGTTAGTGTGCAGCAATATTCCAGCCTAGATAGAACAAGTGACCTGAAGAGTGTCATCATGGGCTTGGCCTCCCTAGTTTTGAAGGTTCTCATTATCCATCCTGTCATTTTTCTAGCAGATGCGATTGATACAATGTTATGGTTCTTGAAGGTGAGATCCTCCGACATGATCACTCCCAGGTCTTTGACGTTGGTGTTTCGCTCTATTTTGTGGCCAGAATTTGTTTTGTACTCTGATGAAGATTTAATTTCCTCATGTTTACCATATCTGAGTAATTGAAATTTCTCATCGTTGAACTTCATATTGTTTTCTGCAGCCCACTGAAAGATTCGGTTGATGTCCACCTGGAGCTTTGCAGTGTCTGCAATGGAAGACACTGTCATGCAGATTCGGGTGTCATCTGCAAAGGAAGACACGGTGCTGTGGCTGACATCCTTGTCTATGTCGGATATAAGGATGAGGAACAAGATGGGAGCGAGTACTGTGCCTTGTGGAACAGAGCTTTTCACCGTAGCTGCCTCGGACTTTACTCTGTTGACGACTACTCTCTGTGTTCTGTTGGTGAGGAAATTATAGATCCATCGACCGACTTTTCCTGTTATTCCTTTAGCACGCATTTTGTGCGCTATTACGCCATGGTCACACTTGTCGAAGGCTTTTGCAAAGTCTGTATATATTACATCTGCATTCTTTTTGTCTTCTAGTGCATTTAGGACCTTGTCGTAGTGGTCCAATAGTTGACAGACAGGAGCGACCTGTTCTAAACCCATGTTGCCCTGGGTTGTGTAACTGATGGGTTTCTAGATGGGTGGTGATCTTGCTTCTTAGGACCCTTTCAAAGATTTTTATGATATGGGATGTTAGTGCTATTGGTCTGTAGTTCTTTGCTGTTGCTTTACTGCCCCCTTTGTGGAGTGGGGCTATGTCTGTTGTTTTTAGTAACTGTGGACGACCCCCGTGTCCATGCTCCCTCTCCATAGGATGGAAAAGGCTCGTGATAGGGGCTTCTTGCAGTTCTTGATGAATACGGAGTTCCATGAGTCTGGCCCTGGGGCAGAGTGCATGGACATGTCATTTATCGCCTGTTCGAAGTCATTTGGCGTCAGGATAACATCGGATAGGCTTGTGTTAATCAAATTTTGTGGCTCTCTCATAAAAAATTCATTTTGATCTTCGACTCTCAGTCTGGTTAGCGGCTTGCTAAAAACTGAGTCATATTGGGACTTGAGTAGCTCACTCATTTCCTTGCTGTCATCTGTGTAGGACCCATCTTGTTTAAGTAGGGGCCCAATACTGGACGTTGTTCTCGATTTTGATTTGGCATAGGAGAAGAAATACTTTGGGTTTCTTTCGATTTCATTTATGGCTTTTAGTTCTTCCCGCGATTCCTGACTCCTAAAGGATTCTTTTAGCTTAAGTTCGATGCTTGCTATTTCTCTGACCAGTGTCTCCCTACGCATTTCAGATATATTGACCTCTTTTAGCCGCTCTGTTATTCTTTTCCGTCGCCTGTAAAGGGAGCGCCTGTCTCTTTCTGTTTTACATCTACTCCTCCTTTTTCTTAGAGGAATAAGCCTTGTGCATACATCGAGTGCCACCGAGTTAATCTGTTCTAGGCATAAGTTGGGGTCTGTGTTGCTTAGTATATCTTCCCAGCTTATATCGGTTAGGACTTGGTTTACTTGGTCCCAGTTTGTTTTTGTTATTGAAGTTGAATTTGGTGAATGCTCCCTCGTGACTAATCTCATTATCTCGGTCTGGGGCTCCGCTCATACATGACTGAACTTCAATTATGTTGTGATCTGAGTATATTGTTTTTGATATGGTGATATTTCTTATCAGATCATCATTGTTAGTGAAGATGAGGTCTAGTGTATTCTCCAGTCTAGTAGGCTCTATTATTTGCTGGTTTAAATTGAATTTTGTGCAGAGATTTAAAAGCTCGCGTGAGTGTGAGTTTTCATCAGAGCTGCCTCCTGGTGTTATTACTGCAACAATATTATTTGCTATATTCCTCCATTTTAGGTGCCTTAAGTTGAAATCCCCCAGGAGCAAGATGTTGGGTGCAGGAGCTGGAAGGTTTTCCAGACAGTGGTCAATTTTTAACAGCTGTTCCTGGAATTGCTGGGATGTTGCATCCGGAGGCTTGTAGACTATCACAATGACTAGGTTTTGGTTCTCGACCTTTACTGCTAAAACTTCCACTACATCATTTGAGGCATTTAGCAGTTCTGTGCAAACAAGTGACTCTGCAATGTACAGGCCAACCCCCCCCTTTTGCCTGTTCACTCTGTCACATCTGTATAGGTTGTAACCTGGGATCCATATTTCGTTGTCCAAGTGATCCTTTATGTGGGTCTCAGTGAAAGCCGCAAACATTGCCTTTGCCTCTGCAAGTAGTCCACGGATGAAAGGTATTTTGTTGTTTGTTGCTGGCTTTAGACCCTGTATATTTGCAAAGAAGAATGTTATCGGACTGGTGGTATTGTTGGTACTGGGGGGGGATTTTTTTTCCGGCATTAGTATCTGTATCTGTTGGTTTGGAGTGGAGGCCATCGACTGTGGTTCCACTCCAGGAATGACTGGATTTGGTGTGCGATTTCTGCCATTTCCTGCCAGTTTTTTTTTCCTTCCTGGCACTAAAAAACCTCTCCCTCTTGAGTGGCTGTGGCTACCCAGGTTTTCCCATGGCCTGGATGTTTTGTATCTTTTTGTCCCCTTTAGATGGTATGCCTGGCAATTTAAGTTATAGCACAGTCTTTCCTGTACTGAATAGGTACACAGTTCAGGGTGAAAAAGCTTACAGGAAGGGAGTTTGCATTTTCCTGTTGTCATATGGGCATGGCATTTCCTAGGGTGGTCATAGTTGCACGTCCCATCTGTTTTTCCAGATTTCCCATGCCAGCAGATACCGAGTGCATAGTATGTGCACAGGCTTGGTTTCCGTTTGCCTTGGGTTTCTGTGACTGTATTCCCTGTTGGTGCATGTTTCCCTGTCTTACTTCTATCCTCCCTAGCACCAACAATGGAGCTCCCACCAGTTGTTTTTGGTAATATATCCTCACTATTGCTAGTGGAGTCCTCTTGTTTGCTATTTCCTGCGGTATTTCTAGTTTGCAATATTGGTTTTATCTTATCTTTGACTACACTTGTTTCCCTACTATGGCTCCTGTCCCCTATGAGGTCACTTATATGTATTCCTTCCTGCGTATAATTCCCGACTACCTGGACAAAATCTCCAGCTTCACCATTACTGTCTCCCAGGACAGCACCTCCAGCTTCACCATTACTGTCTCCCAGGACAGCACCTCCAGCTTCACCATTACTGTCTCCCAGGACAGCACCTCCAGCTTCACCATTACTGTCTCCCAGGACAGCACCTCCAGCTTCACCATTACTGTCTCCCAGGACAGCACCTCCAGCTTCCCCATTACTGTCTCCCAGGACAGCACCTCCAGCTTCACCATTACTCTCTCCCAGGACAGCATCTCCAGCTTCCCTATTACTGTCTCCCAGGACAGCACCTCCAGCTTCACCATTACTGTCTCCCAGGACAGCATCTCCAGCTTCACCATTACTGTCTCCCAGGACAGCACCTCCAGCTTCACCATTACTGTCTCCCAGGACAGCACCTCCAGCTTCACCATTACTGTCTCCCAGGACAGCATCTCCAGCTTCACCATTACTGTCTCCCAGGACAGCATCTCCAGCTTCACCATTACTGTCTCCCAGGACAGCATCTCCAGCTTCCCCATTACTGTCTCCCAGGACAGCATCTCCAGCTTCCCCATTGCTGTCTCCCAGGACAGCATCTCCAGCTTCCCCATTGCTGTCTCCCAGGACAGCATCTCCAGCTTCACCATTACTGTCTCCCAGGACAGCATCTCCAGCTTCCCCATTACTGTCTCCCAGGACAGCATCTCCAGCTTCCCCATTACTGTCTCCCAGGACAGCATCTCCAGCTTCCCCATTACTGTCTCCCAGGACAGCATCTCCAGCTTCCCCATTACTGTCTCCCAGGACAGCATCTCCAGCTTCCCCATTACTGTCTCCCAGGACAGCATCTCCAGCTTCCCCATTACTGTCTCCCAGGACAGCATCTCCAGCTTCCCCATTACTGTCTCCCAGGACAGCATCTCCAGCTTCCCCATTACTGTCTCCCAGGACAGCACCTCCAGCTTCACCATTACTGTCTCCCAGGACAGCATCTCCAGCTTCACCATTACTGTCTCCCAGGACAGCACCTCCAGCTTCCCCATTACTGTCTCCCAGGACAGCACCTCCAGCTTCACCATTACTGTCTCCCAGGACAGCACCTCCAGCTTCACCATTACTGTCTCCCAGGACAGCACTATCAGCCCCCATTTACTGACTACCAGGACATCATCTCCAGCCTTACAGTTTCTGACTACATGGCCAGTATCAAGGGCAGTACCATTCAGCCCGGACTTTTTATGTTCCCATCTGTTGTAGAAAGCTTCCAGGTTTTCTATGAAAGCAGCTTTGATGTTGACCTCTTTTAATACCCTTGTGATTTTAGTCCACAGATTTATCTCATTTGGGCATACCCAAAAACACTTCCCTGTTTTAATACTGCTTGTAGCTAGTTCTTGGATATCTGCACAAGGGGCGTGACACCAATTTCCACAAAAATGACAATTTATGCATGTGGAAGCCCGTTTGTTTGACTGACCACAGACTACACACAGCTTCATAATGATTTGAATGGTTGATTTACTGCAATTCTACTAGCAACCTCTTGAATATTCTATTAATAACCTCCTTAAATGAAGCTCTAGCTATTTGTATTTCTGTTTCTAACTGTTTTTGTATATTGGACAGCTTACCGTGCACGTTCCTGATATATATTTAATGTTTGTGTTTATAAGGGCGCCTACAACCCCATCCGTTTACAGTCTGCTTTATTGTCCAACGAAACCTTTTGAAACCAGTCAAGGGTTCGGACCAGTCAAGGGTTCGGACCAGTCAAGGGTTCGGACCAGTCAAGGGTTCGGACCAGTCAAGGGTTCGGACCAGTCAAGGGTTCGGACCAGTCAAGGGTTCGGACCATCAAGGGTTCGGACCAGTCAAGGGTTCGGACCAGTCGATCTGATCTGATCAGTGGGTCGCTTATTTAAAACATACTAGTCGGTGATTTGGGCTAACACATGAAGGATCTACTGGAAATTATCTACCCGAGTAATATGTGATTTGATTGATACAAAAGTATAACTTGCGTGTTGAAGAAACCGGTGATTTCTGGCAGCTCCTACAATGACGAACGGTCGAGCCTCAACCCTTGTTTATCAATTGCTGTATCTAGCTTTTCTATTTTTTTTCCGTCTCCACCACAATAAATGCTATATTATCACTATAGTTGACTGGTGGAAATTTTAGAGGAAGGACGCTTTTTCTGTAGTAATAATTGCTTCTCGTTGTGTATATTGCGACCGCTGGTAACTACAGGTTATATGAAAATCACAGTATACGTCTGGTATTTCAAGAAAAAGAAACTAATGAAAGTCACTCCACTCCACTAAGTACCATTATAATACTGGTTAGTTGCTGCTACAACACTGTATTCTGCTATTCACTGGTAACACTAGATTATATGCTAGTACACTAGCAAGCCAGGAAGATTATTAAAAACAGCTGACCTGTGGTAAGTTTCTGGCGACTTCTGGCACCTGCCTCTATAGGCTTATCACTTCATTTACAAATTCACCTGTTTTCAAATGACACTTTAGCCTTTATCATCTATATACTAGGAAGCCACTGTAGTATACACTATAACACTATGTATACACAATGTTATCAGGGAGACTTTCTTTCCTCTGACACGAAAAGTTCAATTATTATTATTTTTTTTCACACGGGACACAGGCCTATGATTCCTCTCTGGCAGTAAACTCTGCTAGGTAGTGCACACTAATTCTCCTTTTTTGACTCAGTATATAATGTTTTCCGGCCAAGATTGGTTCCAGGCGCTAGAGGGATGTATCGTATAGGATTGATGGCACAAATTAAAGTTCTAGCACGTAAGAGCGACCGTGAAAACACCAGAAAACCCGGAGCACAACGAGGCTCTGAACACCTTCTGAACGGTGCTCTGAACGGTGCTCTGAACGGTGTTCTGAACGGTGCTCTGAACGGTGCTCTGAGCGGTGCTCTGAACGGTGCTCCGAACGCTGCTCTGAATGGCGTTCTGAACGACGCTCTGAGCGGTGCTCTGAACGGTGCTCTGAACGGTGCTCTGAACGATGTTCTGAAGGGTGCTCTGAACGGTGCTCTGAACGGTGCTCTGAACGATGTTCTGAAGGGTGCTCTGAGCGGTGTTCTGAACGGTGCTCTGAACGGTGCTCTGAGCGGTGCTCTGAACGGTGCTCTGAACGGTGCTCTGGACGGTGTTCTGAACGGTGCTCTGAACGGTGCTCTGAACGGTGCTCTGAACGGTGCTCTGAACGGTGCTCTGGACGGTGTTCTGAACGGTGCTCTGAACGGTGCTCTGAACGGTGCTCTGAACGGTGCTCTGAACGGTATTCTGAACGATGCTCTGAACGGTGCTCTGAACGGTGTTCTGAACGGTGCTCTGAAAAGTGCTCTGAACGGTGTTCTGAACGGTGTTCTGAACTGTGCTTTGAGCGGTGCTCTGAACGGTGCTCTGAGCGGTGCTCTGAACGGTGTTCTGAACGGTGCTCTGAACGGTGTTCTGAACGGTGCTCTGAACGGTGTTCTGAACGGTGTTCTGAACGGTGCTGTGAACGGTGCTGTGAACGGTGTTCTGAACGATGCTCTGCACGGTGCTCTGAACGCTGCTCTGAACGGTGCTCTGAACGGTGTTCTGAATGGTGCTCTGAAGGGTGCTCTAAACGGTGTTCTGAACGGTCCTCTGAACGGTGCTCTGAACGCTGCTCTGAACGCTGCTCTGAACGCTGCTTTAAACAGTGCTCTGAACGGTGCTCTGAGCGGTGCTCTGAACGCTGCTCTGAACGCTGCTCTGAACGATGCTCTGAAGGGTGCTCAGGACGGTGCTCTGAACGCTGCTCTGAACGGCGTTCTGAACGATGCTCTGAGCGGTGCTCTGAACGGTGCTCTGAACGGTGCTCTGAACGGTGTTCTGAATGGTGCTCTGAAGGTTGCTCTAAACGGTGTTCTGAACGGTCCTCTGAACGGTGCTCTGAACGGTGTTCTGAACGGTGCTCTGAACGGTACTCTGAACTGTGCTGTGAACGGTGCTCTGAACGGTGCTCTGAACGGTGCTCTGATCGGTGCTCTGAACGGTGCTCTGAACGGTGCTGTGAACGCTGCTGTGAACGCTGCTGTGAACGCTGCTGTGAACGGTGCTTTGAACGGTGCTCTGAACGCTGCTCTGAACGCTGCTCTGAACGCTGCTCTGAACGCTGCTCTGAGCGGTGCTCTGAACGGTGCTCTGAACGAAGCTCTGAACGATGCTCTGAAGGGTGCTCTGAACGCTGCTCTGAACGCTGCTCTGAACGGTGTTCTGAGCGATGCTCTGAAGGGTGCTCTGAAAGGTGCTTTGAACGGTGCTCTGAACGGTGTTCTGAATGGTGCTCTGAACGGTGCTCTGAGCGGTGCTCTGAGCGGTGCTCTGAGCGGTGCTCTGAACGGTGCTCTGAACGGTGCTCTGAACGGTGCTGTGAACGCTGCTGTGAACGCTGCTGTGAACGCTGCTGTTAACGGTGTTCTGAACGGTGGTCTGAACGGTGCTCTGAAGGGTGCTCTGAACGGTGCTCTGAACGCTGGTCTGAACGGTGCTCTGAACGGTGCTCTGAATGCTGCTCTGAACGATGCTCTGAAGGGTGCTCTGAACGCTGCTCTGAACGCTGCTCTGAATGGCGTTCTGAACGATGCTCTGAGCGGTGCTCTGAACTGTGCTCTGAACGGTGCTCTGAACGGTGCTCTGAGCGGTGTTCTGAACGGTGCTCTGAACGGTGCTCTGAACGGTGCTCTGAACGGTGCTCTGAACGCTGCTGTGAACGCTGCTGTGAACGGTGCTTTGAACGGTGCTGTGATCGGTGCTCTGAACGCTGCTCTGAACGATGCTCTGAGCGGTGTTCTGAACGATGCTCTGAAGGGTTCTCTGAAAGGTGCTCTGAACGGTGCTCTCAACGGTGTTCTGAACGGTGCTCTGAACGGTGCTCTGAGCGGTGCTCTGAGCGATGCTCTGAACGTTGCTCTGAACGGTGTTCTGAACATTGCTCTGAAGGGTGCTCTGAACGGTGTTCTGAACGGTGTTCTGAACGGTGCTCTGAACGGTGCTCTGAACGGTGCTCTGAACGGTGCTCTGAACGGTGCTCTGAGCGGTGTTCTGTAAATTGGGATGGTAAATGAACGCCTCAAAGAACGCCAGTGAAGAGAAAAAACGTAATTTTATTACAAGTACCTGGAGGGGTGGACAGGAGGGGAAGGAAGAGGAAGAGGAGGAAGAGAAAGAGGAGGAAGAGGAAGAGGAAGAGGAAGAGGAAGAGGAAGAGGAAGAGGAAGAGGAGGCGTAAAAGAGGAGGAAGAAGGAAGCGTTTCCAGAGACTTGGCCACATCACATCTGATTAAATTTACAAGGCAAATTTGACTTCGCCGAAGCTCCAAAGGGACGGATTGTTGTCAAATCCTGGTTATTTGATCGCCAGGACCACCACTCTATCTCTCTCTCTCTCTCTCTCTCTCTCTCTCTCTCTCTCTCTCTCTCTCTCTCTCTCTCTCTCTCTCTCTCTCTCTCTCTCTCTCTCTCTCTCTCTCTCGTTTGTAGAGAGAGGAAACAGGCCCTACTTCACTTCTTTCTTTGAATCTTGAAGACTCAGGGGTCTTCAAGAAGACTCCACACTCTCCCAGTGACTGACACCTCCACACTCTCCCAGTGACTGACACCTCCACACTCTCCCAGTGACTGACACCTCCACACTCTCCCAGTGACTGACACCTCCACACTCTCCCAGTGACTGACACCTCCACACTCTCCCAGTGACTGACACCTCCACACTCTCCCAGTGACTGACACCTCCACACTCTCCCAGTGACTGTGACACCTCCACACTCTCCCAGTGACTGACACCTCCACACTCTCCCAGTGACTGTGACACCTCCACACTCTCCCAGTGACTGTGACACCTCCACAGTCTCCCAATGACTGTGACACCTCCACACTCTCCCAGTGACTGTGACAACTCCACACTCTCCCAGTGACTGTGACACCTCCACACTCTCCCAGTGACTGTGACACCTCCACACTCTCCCAGTGACTGTGACACCTCCACACTCTCCCAGTGACTGTGACACCTCCACACTCTCCCAGTGACTGTGACACCTCCACACTCTCCCAGTG
>NC_091357.1:19195547-19200951 GCF_038502225.1 Cherax quadricarinatus
AGATAGTTCCAGTGTAAGTAAAGATAGTTCCAGTATAAGTAAAGATAGTTCCAGTATAAGTAAAGATAGTTCCAGAATAAGTAAAGATAGTTTCAGAATAAGTAAAGATAGTTCCAGTATAAGTAAAGATAGTTCCAGTATAAGTAAAGATAGTTCCAGTATAAGTAAAGATAGTTCCAGTATAAGTAAAGATAGTTCCAGTATAAGTAAAGATAGTTCCAGTATAAGTAAAGATAGTTCCAGTATAAGTAAAGATAGTTCCAGTATAAGTAAAGATAGTTCCAGTATAAGTAAAGATAGTTCCAGTATAAGTAAAGATAGTTCCAGTATAAATAGAAATGGTTTTGAATGCGGTTGAGATCATTGCTGTTCCAGTGGTACAGTGTGGCCAGGAATGGGAATGGGAATGGGAATGGGAATGGATGGGTCAGGAATTCCCAGTGTCTTGTGGTGACTTGGTAGGGTGATTGAACCAGCCACTATATCCAGTGCTCAGACACCATGGTGAGATTAATGGTGGTAGTGGTGGTAGTGGTGGTAGTGGTGGTAGTGGTGGTAGTGGTGGTAGTGGTGGTAGTGGTGGTAGTGGTGGTAGTGGTGGTAGTGGTGGTAATGGTGTTACTGGTGGTAGTGGTGGTAGTGGTGGTAGTGGTGGTAGTGGTGGTAGTGGTGGTGGTGGTGGAAGTGGTGGTAGTGGTGGTCTGTCCACTCCAAACGCACAGAAACTCCGCCACTCCAGTACCCCCACCACTCCAGTACCTCCAACATTCCAGTGCCTCCATCACTCCAGTACCTCCAACATTCCAGTACCTCTAGCAATCCAGTACCTCCACCACTCCAGTATCTCCAACACTATAGTACCTCCACCACACAAGTACCTCCAACACTCCAGTACCTCCAACACACCAGTACCTCCACCACTCCAGTACCTCCCCCACACGAGTACCTCCACCACACCAGTAGCTCCACCACACCAGTAGCTCCACCACACCAGTACCTCCACCACACCAGTACCTCCACCACACCATTACCTCCACCACTCCAGTACCTTCACCACACCAGTAGCTCCACCACACCAGTAGCTCCACCACTCCAGTACCTCCACCACTCCAGTACCTCCACCATTCCAGTACCTCCACCACTCCAGTACCTCCAACACACCAGTATCTCCACCACACCAGTACCTCCACCACTCCAGTACCTCCACCACTCCAGTACCTCCACCACACCAGTACCTCCACCACACCAGTGCCTCCACCACTCCAGTACCTCCACCACACCAGTACCTCCACCACTCCAGTACCTCCATCACATCAGTACCTCCACCACACCAGTACCTACACCACTCCAGTACCTCCACCACTCCAGTACCTCCACTACTCCAGTACCTCCACCACACCAGTACCTCCAACACCATTACCTCCACCACTCCAGTACCTCCACCACTCCAGTACCTCCACCACTTCAGAACCTCCACCACACAAGTACCTCCACCACTTCAGAACCTCCACCACACCAGTACCTCCACCACACCAGCACCTCCAACACCAGTACCTCCACCACTCCAGTACCTCCACCACTCCAGTACCTCCACCACTCCAGTACCTCCACCACACCAGCACCTCCAACACCATTACCTCCACCACTCCAGTACCTCCACCACTCCAGTACCTCCACCACTTCAGAACCTCCACCACACTAGTACCTCCACCACACCAGCACCTCCAACACCAGTACCTCCACCACTCCAGTACCTCCACCACACCAGTACCTCCACCACACCAGTACCTCCACCACTCCAGTACCTCCAGCACACCAGTACCTCCAGCACACCAGTACCTCCACCACTTCAGAACCTCCACCACACCAGTACCTCCACCACTCCAGTACCTCCACCACTTCAGAACCTCCACCACACCAGTACCTCCACCACTCCAGTACCTCCACCACACCAGTACCTCCACCACACCAGTACCTCCACCACTCCAGAACCTCCACCACACCAGTACCTCCACCACACCAGTACCTCCACCACTTCAGTACCTCCAGCACACCAGTACCTCCACCACTCCAGTACCTCCACCACACCAGTACCTCCACCACTCCAGTACCTCCACCACTCCAGAACCTCCACCACACCAGTACCTCCACCACACCAGTACCTCCACCACACCAGTACCTCCACCACTCCAGTACCTCCACCACTCCAGAACCTCCACCACACCAGTACCTCCACCACTCCAGTACCTCCACCACACCAGTACCTCCACCACACCAGTACCTCCACCACACCAGTACCTCCACCACACCAGTACCTCCACCACTCCAGAACCTCCACCACACCAGTACCTCCACCACACCAGTACCTCCACCACACCAGTACCTCCACCACACCAGTACCTCCACCACACCAGAACCTCCACCACACCAGTACCTCCACCACTCCAGAACCTCCACCACACCAGTACCTCCACCACACCAGTACCTCCACCACTCCAGAACCTCCACCACACCAGTACCTCCACCTCTCCAGTACCTCCACCACACCAGTACCTCCACCACTTCAGTACCTCCAGCACACCAGTACCTCCACCACTCCAGTACCTCCACCACACCAGTACCTCCACCACTCCAGTACCTCCACCACTCCAGTACCTCCACCACACCAGTACCTCCACCACACCAGTACCTCCACCACACCAGTACCTCCACCACACCAGTACCTCCACCACACCAGAACCTCCACCACACCAGTACCTCCACCACTCCAGAACCTCCACCACACCAGTACCTCCACCACACCAGTACCTCCACCACTCCAGAACCTCCACCACACCAGTACCTCCACCACACCAGTACCTCCACCACTCCAGAACCTCCACCACACCAGTACCTCCACCACACCAGAACCTCCACCACACCAGTACCTCCACCACTCCAGAACCTCCACCACACCAGAACCTCCACCACTCCAGTACCTCCACCAATCCAGTACCTCCACCACTCCAGAACCTCCACCACACCAGAACCTCCACCACACCAGAACCTCCACCACACCAGTACCTCCACCACTCCAGAACCTCCACCACACCAGAACCTCCACCACTCCAGTACCTCCACCACACCAGTACCTCCACCACTCCAGAACCTCCACCACACCAGAACCTCCACCACTCCAGAACCTCCACCACTCCAGAACCTCCACCACTCCAGAACCTCCTCCACTCCAGAACCTCCACCACTCCAGAACCTCCACCACTCCAGAACCTCCACCACTCCAGTACCTCCACCACTCCAGTACCTCCACCACTCCAGAACCTCCACCACACCAGAACCTCCACCACACCAGTACCTCCACCACTCCAGAACCTCCACCACACCAGAACCTCCACCACTCCAGTACCTCCACCACACCAGTACCTCCACCACTCCAGAACCTCCACCACACCAGAACCTCCACCACTCCAGTACCTCCACCACACCAGTACCTCCACCACTCCAGAACCTCCACCACACCAGAACCTCCACCACTCCAGAACCTCCACCACTCCAGAACCTCCACCACTCCAGAACCTCCACCACTCCAGAACCTCCACCACTCCAGAACCTCCACCACTCGAGAACCTCCACCACTCCAGAACCTCCACCACACCAGAACCTCCACCACTCCAGAACCTCCACCACTCCAGAACCTCCACAACTCCAGAACCTCCACCACTCCAGAACCTCCACCACACCAGAACCTCCACCACTCCAGAACCTCCACCACTCCAGAACCTCCACCACTCCAGAACCTCCACCACACCAGAACCTCCACAACTCCAGAACCTCCACAACTCACCCATCACAGCTGCTGTCAACAAACACTTCCAAACACCGTATATTTTTTCCCTAAGATTAAAACACATTAAAACACCAATTAATTAAAACAAATGGTCCCAAACACTGAATCTTTGACTACCTTTGTTCACGAGAGGCAAAAAATGGCTACAATAAAGCCATTTACCTTTTTTATATATAAAAGCAATGGGCAATAAAGGCGTGATGGTTGAAATAATTTTTATTGACGGGAGTGATTAGTTGGGTCATTCTAATTTGTTGTCCATTATTAAAGGGTGATTTGATTCTCAGTAATTAACCGTAGTCGCTAATTATCCTTCGTTTGTGGCGGTATTTATGTGCGGGAGGGAGGGTGGGAGGGAGAGAGGGAGGGAGGGAGAGGGGGAGACAGGGAGAGAGGGAGGCAGGGAGAGGTGGATGCAGGGAGAGGGGGAGGCAGGGAGAGAGGGAGGGAGGGAGAGGCAGAGGCAGGGAGAGAGGGAGGCAGGGAGAGGTGGATGCAGGGAGAGGGGGAGGGAGGGAGAGAGGGAGGGAGGGAGAGGGGGAGGCAGGGAGAGAGGGAGGCAGGGAGAGGTGGATGCAGGGAGAGAGGGAGGCAGGGAGAGAGGGAGGCAGGGAGAGAGGGAGGTAGGGAGAGGGGGAGGCAGGGAGAGAGGGAGGCTGGGAGAGAGGGAGGCAGGGAGAGAGGGAGGCAGGGAGAGAGGGAGGCAGGGAGAGAGGGAGGCAGGGAGAGAGGGAGGTAGGGAGAGAGGGAGGCAGGGAGAGAGGGAGTCAGGGAGAGAGGGAGTCAGGGAGAGAGGGAGTCAGGGAGAGAGGGAGTCAGGGAGAGAGGGAGTCAGGGAGAGAGGGAGTCAGGGAGAGAGGGATGGAATACATAGGTGAAAGTACATTTAAATATATGGAAAAACTTTCGTGACTCTCAGTCACCACATCAGTCATCACCATCAGTCACCACCACCAGTCACCACCATGTCACCACCACCAGTCACCACCATCACTCACCACCATCACTCACCACCATCACTCACCATTCAAGACAACAGTGATCCTCACCAACTCCAAGACTGAGGAACTGTTTACCCCATCTTCTGTATATAATTCTCCACATTATATCCTTGTACTGATGAAGCCACTGGAGGGCGAAACATCTACAAATAAATCTACCCAGATGCTGCTTACGTGTCTAATTCCTCTACAAGGTTTAAGTCACAACAAAGTTGAGAAAAAACCCACTGAACATAAAACCAACACAGTGAATCACATCAACTGAGGTATAGAGAGAGTATGTGATGACCACCTGGAAATAGATAGCACCAACAGAAACAAATCTAAGACTAAAATCAATGCCAAAATGGAGCTGTTTATAAGAGCCAGTTGGAAAAGAGAGCATCAGTGGAGACTCTCAGATAAATGCTTGGAGAAGAGAGTCAGGTTATTTGTAAGAGCGCTCTTGAACACCAGAGAAAGGAAGTCACGGAAGGTCATTTCTTGTGTGTATGGTCTTCACTGTTACTTAACTTGCTTATATAAACACACCTATGTATCTTGTATAGATATACATATA
>NC_091357.1:19201051-19208551 GCF_038502225.1 Cherax quadricarinatus
CAAAAGCGTATACAGACCTCACAACAATGTTCAACAAGGTGAAAGTGAACAGATGAACAAGCAGTAGAGAGAGAGTTAAAGTGAAAACAGTAAAATATGAGACAAACAATGGCACTTACAAACTCTCTCTCAACTCCCCTCAAGGTAGCTTTCTTGATGCTTGTGAGGGGCCTTGATCTAAGGTGTTGGACCTGTGCTTCGAGTCCTTGGATTACGCCTGAATACCTTCCACTCCCCAGATGCTCTATGACTCATAGGGTTTAGTGCTTCCCACGAGGTGTACTCCCGGAACGCAGGAGAGAAATATACATCATAACTGACGAACGGAAAGTTTGGGACTGATTGGTCCCAAATCTGCACGAAGAAATCCCTCCTTATGAAATTAAGAGACTGAAGAAAGTGCAAAAATACCTCCAAAGAATAGTAGCAGTTCACTGAGTACACTAAGTGTGTGGGGCCCAAGACTCTTCAACCACCCACTTCGTGCATAAGAGAATTACCAGCAGATCTCTAGCTGTCTTGTGATGCATACAATGGTTTACGTGAGGCTAGCAACAACAGTCTGGCTGATCACACACATACACACACACACAAACCATCAACCAGCAGACCAAGTGACCTTCAAAAGTGACCTTCAATTACACTCAATTATATTGTCAACTGAGTGTATTTACAAAGACAAGCAATTGCAGGGTATATTTAAAGTCCGTGATGGACCTCTCTCTCTCTCTCTCTCTCTCTCTCTCTCTCTCTCTCTCTCTCTCTCTCTCCAGTTATCCATCTATTTCTCATTTATTAATAGACAAACGTCAAGGAGGGAGAGAATAATAAGTTAGAGGAGACGGTAAAGTTACAGGCGCTGTAAACGGAAGAAGCAACGCCAACGGCACAATGATCAGGACAACAGAGGGAAATGGTTAAGAGTGGAGAAGGGGAAGTTGTTGTTAGTATGTTGTATTTGTTGTTGTTGTTGTTGCTACTGCTGTTATTGGTGCTACTGTTGTTGTTGTCCCTAGAGTTGTTGCTGTTGTTATTGGTGCTACTATTGTTACTGGTGCTACTGTTGTTGTTGTTGTTGTCCCTAGTGTTGTTACTGTTGTTACTGGTGCTACTGCTGTTGTTGCTGTTGTCCCTAGTGTTGTTACTGTTGTTATTGGTGCTACTATTGTTACTGGTGCTACTGTTGTTGTTGTTGTTGTCCCTAGTGTTGCTACTGTTGTTACTGTTGTTGTTGTCCCTAGTGTTGTTACTGTTGTTACTGGTGCTACTATTGTTACTGGTGCTACTGTTGTTGTTATTGTTGTCCCTAGTGTTGTTACTGTTGTTACTGGTGCTACTATTGTTACTGGTGCTACTGTTGTTGTTATTGTTGTCCCTAGTGTTGTTACTGTTGTTACTGGTGCTACTATTGTTACTGGTGCTACTGTTGTTGTTATTGTTGTCCCTAGTGTTGTTACTGTTGTTACTGGTGCTACTGTTGCTGTTACTGTTGTTGTTGTTGCTGTTATTGTTGCTCTTTTATCGCTTTTGTCCTTACTGTTGTTTCATTATCATTATTACTACAATTATTATCATCATTATTACCAGCATCAGTACAACATCATCAAATGCTGCCATGACTATAATCACCATTTTATCCACCATTAATCGACCCATTACCCCTTAATAATCACCACATTAAGTATCCCTTTGCAAGTATAATGATCGTAATTAATGACAGTCGGAAGACGGACTCATCACAGAGAATAAATTACAAATAATAATAACGATAATAATAATAACAGTAATAACAATGGCTGTTAGTGAAGACATTACGAGAGTCATCCAGTAGGGGCGCCATTGGTACCATAAGTGTCCGGGGTCCAAGACTGTTCAACATTCTCCCACCAGCCATAAGGGGAATTACCAATAGACTCCTTGTTACCTTCAATAGGGAACTGGACAGACACTTAAAGTAGGTGCCGGATCAGCCAGTCTGTGGTTCGTACGTTGGACTACGTGCGGCCAGCAGTAATAGACTGGTTGATCAGGCTCTGATCCACCGGGAGGCCTGGTCGTGGACCAGGCCGCGGGGGCTTTGATCCCTGGAATACCCTCCAGGTAGACTCCAGGTAAACGTCTAGTATTGGTCATCCTCAGAGCTTACTGTGATTATTATTAATAATTATTATTAATTTATTATTAATATTATTATTATTACAATACCAAGCAGACGGTACACCTAACCTGAAGAATTAAAATAAAAAACCCTACGGACGGAGCCTGCCAGGTTTAACTTACTCGAGTTTCTCTCTTTCTCTTTTCTTTTTTTTTTTTTTTTTTTTTTTTTTACACAGGGTTTGACAAGGTTAAGGATCCCTAGCTTTATTGACAGCTATATTACAGGTTAAGGATTCCTAACTTTATTGGCAAGCTAAGAGCTGTTACCTACATCAGCTCATTTGAAAGCATTTTTATTGTTATGAGACATACAAGTAGGGAACAGGATGAAGTTGGAGCCATCTGTGGGCCAGCATTTTCATTTGATCAACTGACTTTATCTCGTTGACATCATTATGCTGTACGAATGTGTTCCATACTCGAGTCATCCTGGGTATGTATGATCTCAGATGGAGTGATGTTCTGGAGAAGGGTACAGCCAGAGTGAAGTTGCTGCTTTCTGCCCGTCTTGTGGCATAAAAGCTTGTTTCACGCTGTCCTCGAAGTGGATCCAAGTGTGGTATTTTGACAATATTGGCCTTGTACATAACAGTAAGGCCACCCACATCCCTCCTATGTTGAAGGCTCTGCTGAAATGGCAGATCTATCCAGGATGGGTCCAGGCGAGAGATGAGACGTCTTGCTCTGTTCTCTACTCTGTCAAGCAGTCGCAGATGAGAGCGGGGGCAGGCAAACCAAGAAAGTGGAGCATACTCAATGTGTGAGCGTACTTGTGCCTCGTACAGGATCTTGCAACCCCTACTGTCAAGCAGATGCGAGATACAGCGAAGTGTTGTAAGCTTCCTGGCTGCCTTGTTTGCAAGATTTACAACATGGTTCTTCATGGTTAGTTTGGAGTCAAATTTCACCCCAAGGATATCAACTTCTTCTCCAGGTGCCAACATCCTCCCATTCACCCTTACTACTGCACCAGCATTACCATCATGGTGCCTAGAGACGATCATCATTTGCGTTTTCTCAGGTGCAAATATTACTTGCCAGCTGATATAGCTCTCAGCTGGTGATTGATGTAGCTTAGAGCAGCTGGCATTTCTTCTCTTGGATAAGTGAATGTCAGTGTACAGTCGTCTGCATATGCATGTGATTCTGGGATGAGATGAAGAAGGTCGTTGAAGTAGACATTCCATAACAATGGACTCAGCACGCTTCCTTGTGGAACGCTTGCCCCAATAGGATGCCTTGCTGATTTCGTTCCATTGAGAACTACACTTAGAGATCTACCATGAAGGTAATCACTGAGGAGACATAGCGTAGAGCCTGCAATTCCCAGTGCTTGAAGTTTTGCTAAGAGGCCCTGGTGCCACACCTGGTCGAAAGCACCAGCAATGTCCAGTGCTACCACACAGCTGACTTTGGATTCATCCAGTGACTGGTGCCACTTAGTGGAGAGGTTTAACAACAGATCAGCAGCAGAGTAACCTTTTCTGAAGCCATATTAACGATCACAAAGTAGTGAGTGGTAGTCAAAAAAATCTGTCATTTGTCTTGAGATTATTGTCTCAAGGATCTTACCAGTGATTGACAGGAGTGACACTGGTCTGTAGTTGCTGATTTCTGTTCTGCTCTTCTTTTTGTGAACAGGGACTACATTTGCCTCTTTCCATAGAGAGGGCCATTTACACTGTACTAGGCAGTGCTGAAAGATGCGAGTTAGAGGTGCTGCTAGCTGGTCTGCACATCTTCTCAACAATCTTGGGCTCAACTTGTCTGGGCCCACAGCCTTTTCTTGGTCAAGTGATTTAAGAAGGAAATGCACCTCCTCCTGCCTTATTGTCACCACTGACAGTTTTGACACAGTTCTTGCAGCTAGCCAAGGAGGGTCCCTTGCTGGGTCAGGAACTTTCATTTTGGTAGCAAAGTGTTCAGCAAAGAGGTCCGCCTTCTCTTGACTACTAGTAGAGGTGGTCCCATCCTGTCGATTTAGAGGTGGAATAAGTTCATCAGGCAGATAACCTTGTCTGTCCTTGACCAGGGACCACCAGGTTTTGGAGCCTACCCTACCTGATGCTAACTTTCTTTTAGTGTCCACCTCCCATTTAGCAATGGCCCACTTTTGAACATCACCCATATGCCTACAGGCTTGCATGTGCAAGTTCCTGTTTTAGGTGGTAGGATGTCTCTTATACCTTCGTCATGCTTTGTACTTAGCAGTAGCAGCCTCTCTACAACGAAAGCCAAGCCAAGGCTGATCTGTAGGCTTCGTCACATATTGCCAGTGAGGAATGTGTTCTTGTTGTAGATTAAGGATGTGTCCAGTGAAGGCTTTCACTTGGTTGTCAACATCCCCTTGGAGAAGAGCATTCCAATCGGTGGTGGCGAGCTCAGAGCAAAGGGCTGGCCAATTACCTCTTTCCCATAGCCAGGTTGTGCGTGTGGACTCCTCACCTCGTTCTGTTGGGATCTTAAGTGTCGTAAAAACAGCCTTGTGGTCAGACGATCCAACATAGCCGAGGGGTTGACAAGTGACTATGCCTTCTGCCAGATCACTCACTACTGGGTCAAGGGAGGAGCCAGAGATATGAGTAGGGAAATCAACAAAGTTTCTCATGTCAAACACTGCAAGAAGGTCATCAAAGTCCCTCTGTATAAGGTGCTGGTTGAGGTCACCAACAATTATAATATGTTGACAGTTGTGTTGTAGCAGAAGGGAGTCAATATTTTCCATTAGGAAGTTGATAGGGTCTGCATGTTGCCACTGAGGTCTGTACATTGCACATGCTAGTACAGAGGTACTAGTGTTTATACAGAGCTTGAAGAACATCATTTCAAGATGTGTAGGGGTGGCAACATCAATGTGCTGGGCATGAACACTTTTAGAGAAGCACACAGCAACACCACCTCCTTGCCCTTGCCTGTCTCTTCTCATCCATGAGGTGTAGCCAGCAATTCTTGCAAAATTTTCTGGAGTCCTGTCATCCAAAAATGTTTCAACAACAGCCATCATGTCGGGACGTCGAGTGTTCACAAAACTATGTGTGAGCTCTCCAACATTAGTAATGAAACCTCTAATGTTGGCCGACAGGATGCTGATAGACTGGCTCGTCATGATGAAGTGGTCTCTCTCTCTCTCTCTCTCTCTCTCTCTCTCTCTCTCTCTCTCTCTCTCTCTCTCTCTCTCTTTCTCTCTCTCAAAATACGATAATTAAATATTTGTTCACTTACTGGGATTCACAGATTTTTTCAAATTGTCGGGTTATTTTGTTAGAGAACATAAAGTTTATTGGGGGTGTTGCTTTATACAATATAAACTTTACTGGAGTGATAGTGGTAGTGGTAGGTGTAGTGGTAGTGGAGTAATGCAATGGTAGTAGTGGTAGTAATGTAATGATGGTAGGTGGTAGGTATGTGAGTAGTAGGTAGGTAGGTAGTAATGTGTGTAGTGGTAGTGGTGGTGGTGTGTGTAGGTAGTGGTGGATGGTAGTGTGTGTGGTGGTGGTGGTGGTGGTTATGGTAGTGGTGGTGGTGTGTGGTGGTGGTAGGTGGTGGTGGTGGTGGTAGGTGGTGGTGGCCAGGTGGTAGTGTGGTGGCAATGGTGGACGTGGTAGTGGAGTGGTGGCAATGGTGGTGTAGTGGTGTGGTGGTGGTATGGTAGGTGGTGGATGGTAAGTAGTGTGTAGTAATGTAGTAGTGGTGGTGGTGGTAGTAGTAGTGGTAGTAGTGTATGGTAGTAGGTGTAGGCAGTAATAAGTAGTGTAGTGGTAGGTTAGGTAGTAATGAGTATTAGTGAATAACAATGTAGGTGGTAGGTGGTAATGCAATGGTGGCAGTAGGTAGGTAATAGTAATGGCAATGGTGTGGTGGTGGCGGTGGTGGTGGTACATGTGGTGGTGGTGGTACATGTGGTGGTGGTGGTGGTACATGTGGTGGTGGTGGTGGTGGTGGTACATGTGGTGGTGGTGGTACATGTGGTGGTGGTGGCGGTGCATGTGGTGGTGGTGGTGGTGGTAGATGTGGTGGTGGTGGTGGATGGTAGGTGGTGGTAGTGGTAGTGGTAGTGTGGTGGTGGTGGTGGCAGTGGTGGTAGGTGGTGGTAGGTAGGTGTTAGTGGTAATGGTATTGCTAATAACAATAGTGTGTGGTAGTAGTAATGTAATGGTAGCAGTGGGGTGGCGGTGGTGTAGTGGTATGAGTGGTGGTGGTGTAGGTGGATGGTAGGTAGGTGGTAGTGGTAGGTGGTGGTAGGTGGTGGTGGTAGGTGGTGTAATGGTGGTGTGGTGGTAGGTGGCAGTAATAGGTAGGTGGTAGTAGGTATTAGGTAGGTATTAGTAGTAATAGTATTAGTAATGCTAATATAGTAGTAAGTAATGGTGGCGTGGTATGTAGTATATAGTAGTAGTAGTAGTAGTAGTAATAGTAGTAGTAGTAGTAGCAGTAATAGTAGTAGTAGTAGTAGTATTAGTAGTAATAGTATTAGTAATAACAATAGTAGTAGCAGTAGCAGCAGTGGTGGTGGTGGTGACACTAGCAGTAATAGTTACTATGATTGTCGTTACTGTCTGGTACAGAACAACAGACATGTATAAACCCCTCGGTATATATTTAGCAGGTATATATAAATATATATATATATATATATATATATATATATATATATATATATATATATATATAATATATATATATATTAACAAGTTAAGAAAGCCTAGAGAACAAATGGATTTGTCAGTTAAAAATAGGAGAGGAGAGTTATTAAATGGAGAGTTAGAGGTATTGGGAAGATGGAAGGAATATTTTGAGGAATTGTTAAATGTTGATGAAGATAGGGGAGCTGTGATTTCGTGTATAGGGCAAGGAGGAATAACATCTTGTAGGGAGGAAGAGGTCAGTTGTGAGTGTAGGGGAAGTTCGTGAGGCAGTAGGTAAAATGAAAGGGGGTAAGGCAGCCGGGATTGATGGGATAAAGATAGAAATGTTAAAAGCAGGTGGGGATATAGTTTTGGAGTGGTTGGTGCAATTATTTAATAAATGTATGGAAGAGGTAAGGTACCTAGGGATTGGCAGAGAGCATGCATAGTTCCTTTGTATAAAGGCAAAGGGGATAAAAGAGAGTGCAAAAATTATAGGGGGATAAGTCTGTTGAGTGTACCTGGTAAAGTGTATGGTAGAGTTATAATTGAAAGAATTAAAGTAAGACGGAGAATAGGATAGCAGATGAACAAGGAGGCTTTAGGAAGGTAGGGGGAGGGGTGTGTGGACCAGGTGTTTACAGTGAAACATATAAGTGAACAGTATTTAGATAAGGCTAAAGAGGTCTTTGTGGCATTTATGGATTTGGAAAAG
>NC_091357.1:19216051-19221051 GCF_038502225.1 Cherax quadricarinatus
TCTGATCCATTGCAGTGCCTTTCCTGTTATGTGTGCCTGGTCCTCTAGCTTTTGCAGTAACCTCTTGTGAGGAACTGTGTCGAAAGCCTTCTTGCAGTCCAAAAATACGCAGTCGATCCACCCCTCTCTCTCTTGTCTTACTTCTGTCACCTTGTCATAAAACTCTAGTAGGTTTGTGACACAGGATTTTCCTTCCCTGAAACCATGCTGGTTGTCAATTATACACTTGTTTCTTTCCAGGTGCTCCACCACTCTCCTCCTGATGATCTTCTCCATGACCTTGCATACTATACACGTTAGTGATACAGATCTGTAGTTTAGTGCCTCATGTCTGTCTCCCTTTTTAAAAATTGGGACTACATTTGCCATCTTCCATACCTCAGGGAGTTGCCCAGTTTCAAATGATGTGTTGAAGATCTTTGTTAATGGCACACACAATATCTCTGCTCCCTCTTTAAGGACCCACGGAGAGATGTTGTCTGGTCCCACCGCCTTTGAGGTGTCAAGTTCGCATAGCAGCTTCTTCACTTCCTCCTTGGTTATATGTACCTCATCCAGCACTTGCTGGTGTACCCCCCTGTTCTGATTTCCTGGAGTCCTACTGGTTTCCACTGTAAATACTTCTTTAAATCTCGTGTTGAGCTCCTGACATACCTCTCGGTCGTTGCTTGTGAACTCCCCATCACCCTTCCTCAGTCTGATTACCTGGTCCTTGACCGTTGTTTTCCTCCTGATGTGGCTGTACAACAGCTTCGGGTCAGTCTTGACTTTTGATGCTATGTCATTTTCATATTGTCGCTGAGCCTCCCTTCTTATCTGTGCATATTCATTTCTGGCTCTTCGGCTATTCTCTTTATTTTCCTGAGTTCTCTGTCTTCTGTACCTTTTCCATTCTCTAGTACACCTAGTTTTTGCCTCCCTACACCTTTGGGTGAACCAAGGACTTGCTCTGTTCTTCCCATTATTTCTGTTTCCCTTGGGAACAAACCTCTCCTCTGCCTCCTTGCATTTTGTTGCCACATAGTCCATCATTTCTTGTACTGGTTTTCCTGTCAGTTCCCTCTCCCACTGAATGTTTTGAAGGAAGTTCCTCATGCCTGAGTAGTTCCCCCTTTTGTAGTTTGGTTTTTCCCATCCTATTCCTGCTACTCTCTCCACTTGGAGCTCAACTATGTAGTCAAAGCACAGAACCACATGATCACTAGCTCCCAGGGGCCTTTCATACAAGATATCCTCGATGTCTGAACTACTCAAGGTGAATACAAGGTCCAGTCTTGCTGGTTCATCTTCTCCTCTCTCTCTGGTAGTGTCTCTAACATGTTGATGCATGAGGTTTTCCAGTACTACATCCATCATCTTGGCTCTCCATGTTTCGGAACCCCCATGGGGCTCCAGGTTTTCCCAGTCAATCTCCTTGTGATTGAAATCACCCATAACTAGTAACTTTGCTCCCCCACGTGTGCTCTCCTGGCCACCTCGGCTAGTGTGTCGACCATGGCTCTGTTGCTCTCATCGTATTCTTCTCTTGGTCTCCTGCAGTTCTGTGGTGGGTTGTACATTACTGCAATTATCACCTTATGTCCCTCAGACTGGATTGTTCCTACTAAGTAGTCCCTTTCACCCGTGCCATCCATTCCTTCCATTTTCTCAAAACCCCACTGGCTTTTAATGAGCAGTGCAACTCCTCCTCCCCCTCTCCTCCCTCTGTCTTTCCTGAAGATTTGATATCCGGGTGGAAAGATTGAATCTGTTATTATTCTGGTGAGCTTTGTTTCTGTGAGTGCTATTATGTCTGGGGATGTCTCCTTGATTCTTTCGTGCCACTCCTCATACTTATTTGTTATTCCATCTGCATTTGTATACCATACCTTCAACTTCTTTTCTAAGACTGTGGTCTGGGAGGTGTATTGGGGTTGGGGAAGTGGGAGACCTGATAAGGAACTATGGGTGGTTGCTGTGGGGGTGGAGTTTGTAATGTAGTGGGTGGGGGCATTGGATATGGCATGGGTGTTTTGGTTTAGAGTGTTTGGCGCCACTGGGGTTGACCTGGTTGGGAGGCTTCTATAGGAAGCTGTGAGGGAGGTTGTATTTGATCTTCTTCCTGTGTCTGGGATCTCCTGTCTGTCTTCTCCATCCCCTCTCTTTCCTCCTTTCGCCTTTGTACCATCTCTCTCAGTTTCCGCCTTTCGTCTTGTGTTCTGTCTCAGTCGAGATACACCTTCCTGTATGCCGGCATGTCCCTTAATCGTGCTTTTTCCTGCAGTTTCCTGTTCCGAGTCGATTCTGCCTTGAAGGTCACTTTCACTGGCCGGGTTCTTTTTTTTACAAACCCCCCTATTCTCCGAAAATTTTCCAGCTGGGTCATGTCGTCTTCTCCAATTACTTTCATGATGCTTTCAATTGCTTTTTTTTCCCCTTGTTTTCTTGCTTCATATGTTTCCCCTTCAACTTCCTGTAGCCCATACACAAAGACTGACCGCACCCTTTCATTCTCCCACTGCATATCCCTGTGTATCCCCTCATTCAATTTGATTTCCTCCATTGCAGCTTTCCTTTCTCCAGTTTCACTAGCTACTGTACATGGGCTCAGTGGCCTGTCATTTTCCCTTCTCGGCTTTCCCTGGGCTCTGTTGTGGTCTTTTAGGGCCTCCACATATAGCTTAGCTCTTTCATTTACTACAGTCTCCACTGATAGAGCTTCTACATGCAGTTTTGCTCCTCCTTTCCCTACAGTCCCCTTATTTGTGGCTGAGGTAGCGGTCTCTGTTGTCAATCCATAATGTTCTTTAGTTCTTTAGGCTGTTTCAGATTTTCCAGTTCCTCTTCTAAACTCTGTATCCTGGCCTCTGCTGCTTTGACTTTCACCTCCCACTTCCTGCTTTCCATGTCTATCCTCTCTTCCATTCTCATGCTAAGTTCTTCTAGTTTCTTTTCCCATTCTTGGTCCCTTTTTGTGAGCTCTGCTGCCCAATCTTCCTTTGCAGTTTCCTCCTCCTGTCCTTGGGTTTTCTTGTTGCTCTCTGGCAACCCATTTTTGTTTTATCCTGATTGCCTCAGAGTGGGAAACCTATGTAATTCTGTATGTTAGGTTAGTATTGTATATGTCAGAGTGTGGGGGGGGGGGAGATAGAGGAGGAACTGTGGCTATATGGGAGTAGTGGGGAGGGGGAGTGGGAAGGAGAGAAGCAAGTGGGTAAGTGGGTGAGGGAGAGGGGGGTGGGGAGGGGAGGGGTGAAAAGAGGGGAGGGGAGGGATCAGGTGAAGGAGTGAGATGTCCGTGGGGGAGGGGGAGTGTATGTGTGAGTCTGGCAATATGTGTGTGTGTGTGTGTGTTGTGTGTGTTGTGTGTGTGTGTGAGGGGTGGGGGTGTGGGGGTGGGGTGGGGGTGGGGTGGGGTGGGTGGGTGGGTGGGTGGGTGTGGGTGTGTGGGATGGGTGGGTGTGTGGGTGTGTGTGTGTGTGTGTGTGAGGGTGTGGGTGTGTGTGTGTGTGTGTGTGTGTGTGGTGTGTGGGTGGGTGTGTGTGGGGTGGGTGGAGGGTGGGTGTGTGGGTGGGTGTGGGTGGGTGGTGGGTGTGGGTGGGTGTGTGGGTGGTGTGTGGGTGTGTGGGTGTGTGGGTGTGTGGGTGTGTGTGGGTGTGTGTGGGGATGTGTGGGTGGGTGTGTGGGTGGGTGTGTGTGTGGGTGGTGTGTGTGGTGTGTGTGTGTGGTGTGTGTGTGTGTGTGTGTGTGTGTGTGTGTGTGTGTGTGTGTGTGTGTGTGTGGTGTGTGCGTGCGTGTGTGTGTGTGTGTGTGTGTGTGTGTGTGTGTGTGTGTGTGTGTGTGTGTGTGTGTGTGTGTGTGTGCTTGACAGTGTGTGTGTGTGTGTGTGTGTGTGTGTGTGTGCGTGCGTGCGTGCGGTGCGTGGGTGTGTGTGTGTGTGTGTGTGTGTGTGTGTGTGTGTGTGTGTGTGTGTACACTGTCGATCTCCCTGCGCCCCTGGAACCCAGCTCGTCACAGGCGCCCACTCTGACACCTCGTCACGTACCATGTCTCGTTGCTTCCGTCAGATATTCTCTGATCCATTGCAGTGCCTTTCTGTTATTTGTGCCTGATCCTTTAGCTTTTGCAGGAACCTCTTGTGAGAAACTGTGTCGAAGGCCTTCTTGCAGTCCAAAAAAAATGCAATCTATCCACCCCTCTCTCTCGTATGTTACTTCCATTATCTTGTCATAAAACTCCAGTAGGTTTGTGACACAGGGGTTTCCTTTCCTGATACCGTGCTGGATGTCGTTTATAAGCGTGTTTCTTTCTAGGTGCTCCACCACTCTCCTCCTGATAATCTTCTCCATGACTTTGCCTACAATACACGCCAGTGACACAGGTCTGTAGTTTAATACCCCGTGTCTGCCTCATTTCTTAAAAATTGGGACTACATTTGCCATCTTCCATACCTAAGTAGTTGCCCAGTTTCAGTGGATGTATTGAAGACTTTTGTTAGTGGCACACAGAGCATCTCTGCTCCCTCTCTAAGGACCCACGGAGATGTCCGGTCCCACCGCCTTTGAAATATCAAATTCACATTGCAGCTTCTTCACCTCCTCCTCGGTTGCGTGTATTACATCCAACACCTGTTGGTGTATCACTTGTTGGAGTACCTCCCTTTTCTAACTTCCTGAAGTCCTTCCTGTTTCCACTGTAAATACTTCTTGAAATCTCATGTTGAGCTCCTCACATACCTCTTGGTCGTTTCTTGTGAACTCCCCATCACCCTTCCTCAGTCTGATTACCTGGTCTTTGACTGTTGTTTTCCTCCTGATGTGGTTGTACAACAGCTTCTGGTCAGACTCGACTTTCGATGCTAAGTCATTTTCGTGTTGTCTCTGAGCTTCCCTTCTTATCTGTGCATATTCGTTTCTGGCTCTTTGGCTGATCTCTTTATTTTCTTGGGACCTTTGTCTTCTGTACTTTTTCCATTCTCTAGTGCACTTAGTTTTTGCCTCCCTACACTTATGGATGAACCA
>NC_091357.1:19226051-19233551 GCF_038502225.1 Cherax quadricarinatus
TGTCAAAAGCTTTTCTAAGGTCAATAAAAATTCCTAGTGGATATTCCTTATTTTCCAATGCTGTGTAAAGCAGGTCTAGCATTTTTATGATTGCATCATTAGTGCTTTTATTTTTCCTGAATCCAAATTGGCGGGGTTGAGTATGTTTTGTGCCGTTATAAATGAATATAGTCTCCTGTGCACGAGTTTCTCAAAGATTTTGGATAGCAATAGTAAGTTTGATATTGGCCTATAGTTGTTTAAGTCTGTAGGGTCACCACCTTTATGTATTGGTGTAACCCTTGCCGTCTTGAGTAGTTTCGGGAAGGTGCTAGTTTCTAGTGACTTGTTAAAAAGTAATGAAATAGCATGCGAAAGAACAAGGGCCGCTCGCTTGTACAGTAATGGTGGGACATGAGACAGATTCCCTGAGTTATTTTTAAGTGACTTTATAATCTCGGTGACTTCCGTGGGCTCAGTTGGTGCAAGATAGAAGGAATTTGGGAAATTCCCATCTAGGTAGTCCCCGGCATGGGCATTGGTATGTGGGATTTTATTGGCGAGATTAGATCCTATGGTTGAGAAGAAGTCGTTTATCTTGTTAGCTGTGTCAGTGGGATGCAGTGGTATTTCATTAGGTTTAGTTAGGACAATATTCTTGTTTTTTTTCAGTTTGTGGGTCCCTAGAATCTGAGAGAGTGTTTTCCAGGTGTTTTTTATATCTCCTCTAGTGTCTGTGAATCTACTGGAGTAGTATAGTTGTTTGGCTTTCTTTATTACTTTGGTGAGAACTGATGAATAGTGTTTAAGAATATCTTTGTGTATTAAGCCCTGTCTATATTGCTTTTCATATTGGTGTTTCTTGTCAATGGATTTCAGAATGATGCTGGTTAGCCATGGGCAACCAAGCCGTTTGTTTGTGATCTGTTTTGTTTTTATAGGACAATGTTTGTCTGTTCTTTCCTGTACGTCTTTCCTGAAGTAGCGGTTTTGAAAAACCGACAGGTTGAAGAATGAGAGACAATTGTACAGCATTTGAGAATCTTTACTTAGGAAACGTTTCGCCAGCCAGTACCTTCTTCAGTCCAATGCAGAGAAGAAAGGTGAAAGATGAGGCGAATGAGATAATCAGTTCCTCAACATGAAGTCGACGTGTTCAATCCATCAATATTGAGAAAAGTACAGGACATGCACAGAGAAGTTCCTTATATACTGTCAGATCCTCCAGGGCCACTTATACATGTGTCAGACAAGACACGAGGAAATGTTGCCATGGGTACTCGCTGCGTCACCAGGCCACTCACAACACTCTCACTAAACAAATGCGGATTGTGGTATTCAATCAGTGGTAGTTGGGTCAGTCTGAGGTCAACACTGGACCAAGACGATCAGTTGACAACGAGGCGACCAACAGTTGTAATAGTGGTAAAAGTAGGTGGCTGTGACTGAGGTATTAGTGCTGGTAGCAACCATAAGTAGAACCAGTGGTATACAGTTCTCTCTCTCTCTTTCTCTTTCTCTCTGTCAGTTTCCATTAGCCTCCAACCTTTCTTCAACTCTCCCCTGACTCGTGTAGGTCAGGTTGAGTCTTTCTCTCTGTCTCTGTTTATGTTTGTATTGTCCTGGCTGAGGCGGCCTCAGCAACACACATTATTTTCAAGACAGTTCCGGCAACTTGGTGTATTTTTGTTACCCTGCGGCGGTTTCAGTAACACACTTTATTTCACAAGGCGGCTCCAGCAACACATCTTTATAAGGCAGTTCCGGCAACACACACTTTGTCATCAACTTCGGTTCAGACAACTTGATTTTTTTTAGCGAGTTTCTAAGTAAGAAATAGTTGAATCGACTTTTAAATATTACAGAACCATACTGTAAATAACCCGCTAAAGGGGAGAAGTTAATCACAATAATGTAAGGGGAATAAAAAGGGAAGAAGTTAGTGGGAAGGTTGAGCCATGGAGTTCCTGCCAGTGTTCTGAGGAAATTGTTTTATATAAGGAGAGTGTGTTGCAGGAACCACCTTAAAAAACAAACACATTTTTGGCTGACTTACATTGTTAAATTTACAAAGCAATATAATGAAAATATTACAGTACTTGCAACACAAAGTAAATATTATGGTACTTGCAACAAAGAATAAATATTAGGGTACTTGCAACACCACAAATATCACGATACCTGCAACACACTACAAATATCACGGTACCAGCAACACACCAAAAATATCACGGTACCAGCAACACACTACAAATATCACGGTACCAGCAACACACCACAAATATCATGGTACCAGCAACACACCACAAATATCACGGTACCAGCAACACACCACAAATATCACGGTACCTGCAACACACAGCAATCTACAAGTAATCTCTTTAAAACTTCATGATCAGTACTTTCCAGGAACATAACATAATACGGTTTCAAGCCTATCTACTACACCAGGGTTATCAGGCTGGACGTTACTTGTTCATCAGCCAAGAATAATACTTAAAATGTGGATTACATTATCTGTGTATATATACTGATATACACCTCACAGTATACATACACTGAGAGACACACCTCACAGTATACATACACTGAGAGACACACCTCACAGTATACATACACTGAGAGATACACCTCACAGTATACATACACTGAGAGATACACCTCACAGTATACATACACTGAGAGACACACCTCACAGTATACATACACTGAGAGACACACCTCACAGTATACATACACTGAGAGATACACCTCACAGTATACATACACTGAGAGACACACCTCACAGTATACATACACTGAGACACACCTCACAGTATACATACACTGAGAGACACACCTCACAGTATACATACACTGAGAGACACACCTCACAGTATACATACACTGAGACACACCTCACAGTATACATACACTGAGAGACACACCTCACAGTATACATACACTGAGAGATACACCTCACAGTATACATACACTGAGAGACACACCTCACAGTATACATACACTGAGACACACCTCACAGTATACATACACTGAGAGACACACCTCACAGTATACATACACTGAGAGATACACCTCACAGTATACATACACTGAGAGACACACCTCACAGTATACATACACTGAGACACACCTCACAGTATACATACACTGAGAGACACACCTCACAGTATACATACACTGAGAGACACACCTCACAGTATACATACACTGAGAGACACACCTCACAGTATACATACACTGAGAGACACACCTCACAGTATACATACACTGAGAGACACACCTCACAGTATACATACACTGAGACACACCTCACAGTATACATACACTGAGACACACCTCACAGTATACATACACTGAGAGACACACCTCACAGTATACATACACTGAGAGACACACCTCACAGTATACATACACTGAGAGACACACCTCACAGTATACATACACTGAGAGACACACCTCACAGTATACATACACTGAGAGACACACCTCACAGTATACATACACTGAGAGATACACCTCACAGTATACATACACTGAGAGACTCACCTCACAGTATACATACACTGAGAGACACACCTCACAGTATACATACACTGAGAGACTCACCTCACAGTATACATACACTGAGAGATACACCTCACAGTATACATACACTGAGAGACACACCTCACAGTATACATACACTGAGAGATACACCTCACAGTATACATACACTGAGAGACTCACCTCACAGTATACATACACTGAGAGACACACCTCACAGTATACATACACTGAGAGACACACCTCACAGTATACATACACTGAGAGACACCTCACAGTATACATACACTGAGAGACTCACCTCACAGTATACATACACTGAGAGACACACCTCACAGTATACATACACTGAGAGATACACCTCACAGTATACATACACTGAGAGACACCTCACAGTATACATACACTGAGAGACACACCTCACAGTATACATACACTGAGAGACACACCTCACAGTATGCATACACTGAGAGACACACCTCACAGTATACATACACTGAGAGATACACCTCACAGTATACATACACTGAGAGACACCTCACAGTGTACATACACTGAGAGACACACCTCACAGTATACATACACTGAGAGACACACCTCACAGTATACATACACTGAGAGACACACCTCACAGTATACATACACTGAGAGACACACCTCACAGTATACATACACTGAGAGACACCTCACAGTATACATACACTGAGAGACACACCTCACAGTATACATACACTGAGAGACACACCTCACAGTATACATACACTGAGAGACACCTCACAGTATACATACACTGAGAGACACACCTCACAGTATACATACACTGAGAGACACCTCACAGTATACATACACTGAGAGACACACCTCACAGTATACATACACTGAGAGACACCTCACAGTATACATACACTGAGAGACACACCTCACAGTATACATACACTGAGAGACACACCTCACAGTATACATACACTGAGAGACACCTCACAGTATACATACACTGAGAGACACCTCACAGTATACATACACTGAGAGACTCACCTCACAGTATACATACACTGAGAGATGCACCTCACAGTATACATACACTGAGAGACTCACCTCACAGTATACATACACTGAGAGACACCTCACAGTATACATACACTGAGAGACACACCTCACAGTATACATACACTGAGAGACACCTCACAGTATACATACACTGAGAGATACACCTCACAGTATACATACACTGAGAGACACACCTCACAGTATACATACACTGAGACACACCTCACAGTATACATACACTGAGAGACACACCTCACAGTATACACACACTGAGAGACACACCTCACAGTATACATACACTGAGAGACACACCTCACAGTATACATACACTGAGAGACACACCTCACAGTATACATACACTGAGAGACACACCTCACAGTATACATACACTGAGACACACCTCACAGTATACATACACTGAGACACACCTCACAGTGTACATACACTGAGAGACACACCTCACAGTATACATACACTGAGACACACCTCACAGTGTACATACACTGAGAGACACACCTCACAGTATACATACACTGAGACACACCTCACAGTGTACATACACTGAGAGACACACCTCACAGTATACATACACTGAGACACACCTCACAGTGTACATACACTGAGAGACACACCTCACAGTATACATACACTGAGACACACCTCACAGTGTACATACACTGAGAGACACACCTCACAGTATACATACACTGAGACACACCTCACAGTGTACATACACTGAGAGACTCACCTCACAGTATACATACACTGAGAGACACACCTCACAGTATACATACACTGAGAGACACACCTCACAGTATACATACACTGAGACACACCTCACAGTATACATACACTGAGAGACACACCTCACAGTATACATACACTGAGACACACCTCACAGTATACATACACTGAGACACACCTCACAGTATACATACCATTATTTATATACCATTATTTCAATTAAATCTTTATTTCGTCAATTTTTTTCTAGTGGGGTTTGAAGCCTATCGGCTCCACGAGGGTTATTAACCTAACCTAATCCAACTTAACTTAGCCTAACCTAATTTAACCTAATCTAACTTAATTTAACCTAATCTAACCTAATTTAACCTAATCTAACCTAATTTAACCTAACCTAACGTAATTTAACCTAACCTAACCTAATTTAACCTAATCTAACCTAATTTAACCTAACCTAACTCTTCACCATCAATTAACCGCAATCAAACACAGTGTTTAGTCTCTCTCTCTCTCTCTCTCTCTCTCTCTCTCTCTCTCTCTCTCTCACCTGTGTCGTAGCTGTCATCCTCCCCATAATGATCACTGGAACGTAATTTATCTGAAAGATACAAGTTACATTAGATTACATTTATATATGTATATACCATTATATATATATACACACACACACACACACACACACACACACACACACACACACACACACACACACACACACACACACACACACACACACACGTACACATGCATGCTCAAGTGATTAACAGGAACAATAATCAACAGAAACAGGAATCAACGTGAACAGGGATAAACAGGAACATGATCTATCAGGAACAGGAATAAACAGAGACAACGTGAATAGGAATAAACAGGAACATGATCTATCAGAAACAGGAATAAACAGGAACATGATCTATCAGGAACAGGAATAAACAGGAACATGATCTATCAGGAACAGGAATAAACAGACAAAGTGAATATGAATCAATAGGAACAAGAATAAACAGGAACAGGATAAACAGAAACAGGAACAGGAACAACAACAACCAACAAGATAAACAGGAGCAGGATAAACAGGAACAGAAATCAACAGGAACACGGACCAAGATGAATACAATGATAAATTTCGAAGTTATAGACAGAGAGACAGAAGGACAGAAAAATAGACAGATAGAGAGGATAGAAAGACGAGTAAAAAGACAAAATAGACAAATAGATAGACAGATAGATGGGATAGAATGATGGGTGAAGAAAAAGCTTAAACAAGTGAATGAAAGAGGGAGGGAGGGGAAGAAATGAGGGAAGGGAAGGTGAGGGGAGGTGAGGGGAGGTGAGGGGAGGTGAGGGGAGGTGAGGGGAGGTGAGGGGAGGTGAGGGGAGGTGAGAGTAGGTAAGGGGAGGTGAGGGGAGGTGAGGGGAGGTAAGGGGAGGTGAGGGGAGGTAAAGGGCGGTAAGGGGAGGTAAGGGGAGGTGAGGGGAGGTGAGGGGAGGTGAGGGGAGGTGAGGGGAGGTGAGGGGAGGTAAGGGGAGGTGAGGGGAGGTAAGGGGAGGTGAGGGGAGGTGAGGGGAGGTGAGGGGAGGTAAGGGGAGGTGAGGGGAGGTACGGGGAGGTGAGGGGAGTTATGGGGAGGTGAGGGGAGGTAAAGGGAGGTGAGGGGAGGTAAGGGGAGGTGAGGGGAGGTGAGGGGAGGTGAGGGGAGGTGAGGGGAGGTGAGGGGAGGTTAGGGGAGGTGAGGGGAGGTGAGGGGAGGTGAAGGAATGTGAGGGGAGGTAAGGGGAGGTAAGGGGAGGTGAGGGGAGGTGAGGGGAGGTGAGGGGAGGTGAGGGGAGGTAAGGGGAGGTAAGGGGAGGTAAGGGGAGGTGAGGGAATGTGAGGGGAGGAAAGGGGAGGTAAGGGGAGGTGAGGGGAGGTGAGGGGAGGTGAGGGGAGGTAAGGGGAGGTAAGGGGAGGTGAGGGGAGGTAAAGGGAGGTAAGGGGAGCTAAGGGGAGGTGAGTGGAGGTAAGGGGAGGTAAGGGGAGGTAAGGGGAGGTGAGGTGAGGTGAGGGGAGGTGAGGGGAGGTAAGGGGAGGTAAGGGGAGGTGAGGGGAGGTGAGGGGAGGTAAGGGGAGGTAAGGGGAGGTGAGGGGAAGTGAGGGGAGGTAAGGGGAGGTAAGGGGAGGTAAGGGGAGGTAAGGGGAGGTAA
>NC_091357.1:19236051-19251051 GCF_038502225.1 Cherax quadricarinatus
CACATGTCTCAGTACCGTGGAGACACGCCACCACACACGTGTCTCAGTACCGTGGAGACACGCCACCACACACATGTCTCAGTACCGTGGAGACACGCCACCACACACATGTCTCAGTACCGTGGAGACACGCCACCACACACATGTCTCAGTACCGTGGAGACACGCCACCACACACATGTCTCAGTACCGTGGAGACACGCCACCACACACGTGTCTCAGTACCGTGGAGACACGCCACCACACACATGTCTCAGTACCGTGGAGACACGCCACCACACACGTGTCTCAGTACCGTGGAGACACGCCACCACACACGTGTCTCAGTACCGTGGAGACACGCCACCACACACATGTCTCAGTACCGTGGAGACACGCCACCACACACGTGTCTCAGTACCGTGGAGACACGCCACCACACACATGTCTCAGTACCGTGGAGACACGCCACCACACACGTGTCTCAGTACCGTGGAGACACGCCACCACACACGTGTCTCAGTACCGTGGAGACACGCCACCACACACGTGTCTCAGTACCGTGGAGACACGCCACCACACACGTGTCTCAGTACCGTGGAGACACGCCACCACACACATGTCTCAGTACCGTGGAGACACGCCACCACACACGTGTCTCAGTACCGTGGAGACACGCCACCACACACGTGTCTCAGTACCGTGGAGACACGCCACCACACACGTGTCTCAGTACCGTGGAGACACGCCACCACACACATGTGTCTCAGGACCGTGGAGACACGCCACCACACACGTGTCTCAGTACCGTGGAGACACGCCACCACACACGTGTCTCAGTACCGTGGAGACACGCCACCACACACGTGTCTCAGTACCGTGGAGACACGCCACCACACACGTGTCTCAGTACCGTGGAGACACGCCACCACACACGTGTCTCAGTACCGTGGAGACACGCCACCACACACGTGTCTCAGTACCGTGGAGACACGCCACCACACACGTGTCTCAGTACCGTGGAGACACGCCACCACACACGTGTCTCAGTACCGTGGAGACACGCCACCACACACGTGTCTCAGTACCGTGGAGACACGCCACCACACACGTGTCTCAGTACCGTGGAGACACGCCACCAAACACGTGTCTCAGTACCGTGGAGACACGCCACCACACACATGTCTCAGTACCGTGGAGACACGCCACCACACCCGTGTCTCAGTACCGTGGAGACACGCCACCACACACGTGTCTCAGTACCGTGGAGACACGCCACCACACACATGTCTCAGTACCGTGGAGACACGCCACCACACACCTGTCTCAGTACCGTGGAGACACGCCACCACACACATGTCTCAGTACCGTGGAGACACGCCACCACACACATGTCTCAGTACCGTGGAGACACGCCACCACACACATGTCTCAGTACCGTGGAGACACGCCACCACACACGTGTCTCAGTACCGTGGAGACACGCCACCACACACATGTCTCAGTACCGTGGAGACACGCCACCACACACGTGTCTCAGTACCGTGGAGACACGCCACCACACACATGTCTCAGTACCGTGGAGACACGCCACCACACACATGTCTCAGTATCGTGGAGACACGCCACCACACCCGTGTCTCAGTACCGTGGAGACACGCCACCACACACGTGTCTCAGTACCGTGGAGACACGCCACCACACACATGTCTCAGTACCGTGGAGACACGCCACCACACACATGTCTCAGTACCGTGGAGACACGCCACCACACACGTGTCTCAGTACCGTGGAGACACGCCACCACACACATGTCTCAGAACCGTGGAGACAAGCCACCACACACATGTCTCAGTACCGTGGAGACACGCCACCACACACATGTCTCAGTACCGTGGAGACACGCCACCACACACGTGTCTCAGTACCGTGGAGACACGCCACCACACACGTGTCTCAGTACCGTGGAGACACGCCACCACACACGTCTCAGTAACGTGGAGACACGCCACCACACACGTGTCTCAGTACCGTGGAGACACACCACCACACACGTGTCTCAGTACCGTGGAGACAAGCCACCACACACGTGTCTCAGTACCGTGGAGACACGCCACCACACACGTGTCTCAGTACCGTGGAGACACGCCACCACACACATGTCTCAGTACCGTGGAGACAAGCCACCACACACGTGTCTCAGTACCGTGGAGACACGCCACCACACACGTGTCTCAGTACCGTGGAGACACGCCACCACACACATGTCTCAGTACCGTGGAGACAAGCCACCACACACATGTCTCAGTACCGTGGAGACACGCCACCACACACGTGTCTCAGTACCGTGGAGACACGCCACCACACACATGTCTCAGTACCGTGGAGACACGCCACCACACACGTGTCTCAGTACCGTGGAGACACGCCACCACACACGTGTCTCAGTACCGTGGAGACAAGCCACCACACACATGTCTCAGTACCGTGGAGACACGCCACCACACACGTGTCTCAGTACCGTGGAGACACGCCACCACACACATGTCTCAGTACCGTGGAGACACGCCACCACACACGTGTCTCAGTACCGTGGAGACACGCCACCACACACGTGTCTCAGTACCGTGGAGACACGCCACCACACACGTGTCTCAGTACCGTGGAGACACGCCACCACACACGTGTCTCAGTACCGTGGATACACGCCACCACACACATGTCTCAGTACAGTGGAGACACGCCACCACACCCGTGTCTCAGTACCGTGGAGACACGCCACCACACACATGTCTCAGTACCGTGGAGACACGCCACCACACACGTGTCTCAGTACCGTGGAGACACGCCACCACACACGTGTCTCAGTACCGTGGAGACACGCCACCACACACGTGTCTCAGTACCGTGGAGACACGCCACCACACACGTGTCTCAGTACCGTGGAGACACGCCACCACACACGTGTCTCAGTACCGTGGAGACACGCCACAACACACGTGTCTCAGTACCGTGGAGACACGCCACCACACACGTGTCTCAGTACCGTGGAGACACGCCACC
The DNA here is from genome assembly GCF_038502225.1 of Cherax quadricarinatus. Lineage (NCBI taxonomy): Eukaryota > Metazoa > Arthropoda > Malacostraca > Decapoda > Parastacidae > Cherax > Cherax quadricarinatus. The sequence continues at coordinate 19,239,094 of NC_091357.1, forward strand.
ACACACATGTCTCAGTACCGTGGAGACACGCCACCACACACGTGTCTCAGTACCGTGGAGACACGCCACCACACACGTGTCTCAGTACCGTGGAGACACGCCACCACACACGTGTCTCAGTACCGTGGAGACACGCCAATACACACGTGTCTCAGTACCGTGGAGACACGCCACCACACACGTGTCTCAGTACCGTGGAGACACGCCACCACACACGTGTCTCAGTACCGTGGAGACACGCCACCACACACGTGTCTCAGTACCGTGGAGACACGCCACCACACACGTGTCTCAGTACCGTGGAGACACGCCACCACACACGTGTCTCAGTACCGTGGAGACACGCCACCTCACACATGTCTCAGTACCGTGGAGACACGCCACCACACACATGTCTCAGTACCGTGGAGACAAGCCACCACACACATGTCTCAGTACCGTGGAGACACGCCACCACACACATGTCTCAGTACCGTGGAGACACGCCACCACACACGTGTCTCAGTACCGTGGAGACACGCCACCACACACATGTCTCAGTACCGTGGAGACACGCCACCACACACATGTCTCAGTACCGTGGAGACACGCCACCACACACGTGTCTCAGTACCGTGGAGACACGCCACCACACACGTGTCTCAGTACCGTGGAGACACGCCACCACACACATGTCTCAGTACCGTGGAGACACGCCACCACACACATGTCTCAGTACCGTGGAGACAAGCCACCACACACATGTCTCAGTACCGTGGAGACACGCCACGACACACGTGTCTCAGTACCGTGGAGACACGCCACCACACACGTGTCTCAGTACCGTGGAGACACGCCACCCCACACCTGTCTCAGTACCGTGGAGACACGCCACCACACACATGTCTCAGTACCGTGGAGACACGCCACCACACACGTGTCTCAGTACCGTGGAGACACGCCACCACACACGTGTCTCAGTACCGTGGAGACACGCCACCACACACATGTCTCAGTACCGTGGAGACACGCCACCACACACGTGTCTCAGTACCGTGGAGACAAGCCACCACACACGTGTCTCAGTACCGTGGAGACACGCCACCACACACGTGTCTCAGTACCGTGGAGACACGCCACCACACACATGTCTCAGTACCGTGGAGACACGCCACCACACACATGTCTCAGTACCGTGGAGACACGCCACCACACACATGTCTCAGTACCGTGGAGACACGCCAAGACACACATGTCTCAGTACCGTGGAGACACGCCACCACACACGTGTCTCAGTACCGTGGAGACACGCCACCACACACATGTCTCAGTACCGTGGAGACACGCCACCACACACATGTCTCAGTACCGTGGAGACACGCCACCACACACGTGTCTCAGTACCGTGGAGACACGCCACCACACACGTGTCTCAGTACCGTGGAGACACGCCACCACACACATGTCTCAGTACCGTGGAGACACGCCACCACACACGTGTCTCAGTACCGTGGAGACAAGCCACCACACACGTGTCTCAGTACCGTGGAGACACGCCACCACACACGTGTCTCAGTACCGTGGAGACACGCCACCACACACGTGTCTCAGTACCGTGGAGACACGCCACCACACACATGTCTCAGTACCGTGGAGACACGCCACCACACACATGTCTCAGTACCGTGGAGACACGCCACCACACACATGTCTCAGTACCGTGGAGACACGCCACCACACACATGTCTCAGTACCGTGGAGACACGCCACCACACACATGTCTCAGTACCGTGGAGACACGCCACCACACACATGTCTCAGTACCGTGGAGACACGCCACCACACACATGTCTCAGTACCGTGGAGACACGCCACCACACACGTGTCTCAGTACCGTGGAGACACGCCACCACACACATGTCTCAGTACCGTGGAGACACGCCACCACACACATGTCTCAGTACCGTGGAGACACGCCACCACACACATGTCTCAGTACCGTGGAGACACGCCACCACACACATGTCTCAGTACCGTGGAGACACGCCACCACACACATGTCTCAGTACCGTGGAGACACGCCACCACACACATGTCTCAGTACCGTGGAGACAAGCCACCACACACGTGTCTCAGTACCGTGGAGACACGCCACCACACACGTGTCTCAGTACCGTGGAGACAAGCCACCACACACATGTCTCAGTACCGTGGAGACACGCCACCACACACGTGTCTCAGTACCGTGGAGACACGCCACCACACACGTGTCTCAGTACCGTGGAGACACGCCACCACACACGTGTCTCAGTACCGTGGAGACACGCCACCACACACGTGTCTCAGTACCGTGGAGACACGCCACCACACACGTGTCTCAGTACCGTGGAGACACGCCACCACACACATGTCTCAGTACCGTGGAGACACGCCACCACACACGTGTCTCAGTGCCGTGGAGACACGCCACCACACACGTGTCTCAGTACCGTGGAGACACGCCACCACACACATGTCTCAGTACCGTGGAGACACGCCACCACACACGTGTCTCAGTACCGTGGAGACACGCCACCACACACGTGTCTCAGTGCCGTGGAGACACGCCACCACACACATGTCTCAGTACCGTGGAGACACGCCACCACACACATGTCTCAGTGCCGTGGAGACACGCCACCACACACGTGTCTCAGTGCCGTGGAGACACGCAACGTATCGGAGCGCAGAGGAATGACAGTCGTGTGGTGATGCATGGGGAGAGATATACCAGGGAGATATGACAACGACGTTAAGGATAGTAAGAATTATACTCAGCGAGTGTATGGGGAAATATAATGTGGAAAATGAGGTAGATGTGCAGTAGATGATGGTAATAAAGAGAGATAAATGGTAGACGATGGTGATAAAGGGTAGATAAGTGGTAGATGATGATAATGAAGGGTAGACAAGTAGTAGATGATGATAATGAAGGGTAGACAAGTGGTAGATGATGATAATGAAGGGTAGACAAGTGGTAGATGATGATAATGAAGGGTAGACAAGTGGTAAATGATGATAATGAAGGGTAGACAAGTGGTAAATGATGATAATGAAGGGTAGACAAATGGTAGATGATGATAATGAAGGGTAGACAAGTAGTAGATGATGATAATGAAGGGTAGATAAGTGGTAGACGATGATAATGAAGGGTAGACAAGTGGTAGATGATGATAATGAAGGGTAGATAAGTGGTAGACGATGATAATGAAGGGTAGACAAGTGGTAGATGATGATAATGAAGGGTAGATAAGTGGTAGATGATGATAATGAAGGGTAGACAAGTAGTAGATGATGATAATGAAGGGTAGATAAGTGGTAGACGATGATAATGAAGGGTAGACAAGTAGTAGATGATGATAATGAAGGGTAGACAAGTAGTAGATGATGATAATGAAGGGTAGACAAGTAGTAGATGATGATAATGAAGGGTAGACAAGTAGATGATGATAATGAAGGGTAGACAAGTAGTAGATGATGATAATGAAGGGTAGACAAGTAGTAGATGATGATAATGAAGGGTAGACAAGTAGTAGATGATGATAATGAAGGGTAGACAAGTAGATGATGATAATGAAGGGTAGACAAGTAGTAGATGATGATAATGAAGGGTAGACAAGTAGTAGATGATGATAATGAAGGGTAGACAAGTAGTAGATGATGATAATGAAGGGTAGACAAGTAGTAGATGATGATAATGAAGGGTAGACAAGTAGATGATGATAATGAAGGGTAGATAAGTGGTAGATGATGATAATGAAGGGTAGATAAGTGGTAGATGATGATAATGAAGGGTAGATAAGTGGTAGATGATGATAATGAAGGGTAGACATGTGGTAGACGATGATAATGAAGGGTAGACATGTGGTAGATGATGATAATGAAGGGTAGACAAGTGGTAGACGATGAAGGTAGATGAATGGGAGAGAGAAAGTTCTACCTGCAGTTCTGGCAACAAGCTTCACTATACAAACTTGACAGGTTTCACTTGCTGTGGGTCCTGGTAACACTGTTCTTGCTTATTTACATGTACACAGGTCGGCAGGACCAGGGATCCTGGCAACACTGATTATTTACATGTTATCTCTCTCTCTCTCTCTCTCTCTCTCTCTCTCTCTTAAAACGAAGAGAAAAACAAGATTAATGCGTTTTGGAGAGAGAGAGAGAGAGAGAGAGAGAGAGAGAGAGAGAGAGAGAGAGAGAGAGAGAGAGAGAGAGAGAGAGAGAGAGAGAGAGAGAGAGAGAGAGAGAGAGAGAGAGAGAGGGAGAGAAATTGGAAAAGAGGAGTTACCCTGAGATAAAACTACCACCATCACTTAACTACCCTGAGATAAAACTACCACCATCACTTAACTACCCTGAGATAAAATTACTACCATCACTTAACTACCCTGAGATAAAATTACTACCATCACTTAACTACCCTGAGATAAAACTACCACCATCACTTAACTACCCTGAGATAAAACTACCACCATCACTTAACTACCCTGAGATAAAACTACCACCATCACTTAACTACCCTGAGATAAAACTACCACCATCACTTAACTACCCTGAGATAAAATTACTACCATCACTTAACTACCCTGAGATAAAACTACCACCATCACTTAACTACCCTGTGATAAAACTACCACCATCACTTAACTACCCTGGGATAAATCTACCACCATCACTTAACTACCCTGAGATAAAACTACCACCATCACTTAACTACCCTGGGATAAAACTACCACCATCACTTAGCTACCCTGGTATAAAACTACCACCATCACTTAATTACCCTGGGATAAAACTACCACCATCACTTAACTACCCTGGGATAAAACTACCACCATCACTTAACTACCCTGGGATAAAACTACCACCATCACTTAACTACCCTGGGATAAATCTACCACCATCACTTAACTACCCTGAGATAAAACTACCACCATCACTTAACTACCCTGGGATAAAACTACCACCATCACTTAGCTACCCTGGTATAAAACTACCACCATCAATTAATTACCCTGGGATAAAACTACCACCATCACTTAACTACCCTGGGATAAAACTACCACCATCACTTAACTACCCTGGGATAAAACTACCATCATCACTTAACTACCCTGAGATAAAACTACCACCATCACTTAACTACCCTGGGATAAAACTACCACCATCACTTAACTACCCTGGGGTATAACTACCACCATCACTTAACTACCCTTTGATATAACTACCACCATCACTTAACTACCCTGTGATAAAACTACCACCATCACCTAATTACCCTGTGATATAACTACCACCATCACCTAACTACCCTGAAATATAACTACCACCATCACCTAACTACCCTGAAATATAACTACCACCATCACCTAACTACCCTGAAATATAACTACCACTATCTCCTACCTACCCTGAGAGATAACATCAGCTAACTATCTCTCCAATGCCTCAGCCTTGGAGTTGGGACAGATTACCACGTCTTGTGTACACTGCTACAGTCTCCCTATTATGCTCTAGAATTTGTACTGATAAAGCCACTGGAGGGCGAAACGTCTACAAATAAAGATACCCAGATGTTATGCATGTGTCTAATTCTTGTTGCAGGTGTTCTATACCATTCTTGTATAACTATATGGTATAACTGCTAGGAATTATAGTGTAATTGCCCAATTATTTCTTTAACTAACAATAATTGGTGCTTAACTTTAGCTATGATCTAACGAGGTTCTAATTATCGAATAATGACATAGTAACTACGACCTAACGACACCCTAACTAGAACCTAATTACACCCTAAGTCCTAACAGCTAACAAGTTAATACTTCTTAATGGTGGTAATTAGAAGGCAAACGAACATAATTAAGCCTAACGAGTCTAGTCAGTAGGTCCAATCACTTAGACAGTCAGCAAAGAAAGTGTAGAGAGCTAACGAGGGGCTGATGATGGGGTAACGAGCGGTAACAAGGCAATTAGAGTGGTAGGTGTGGAAGATCTCGCTCCAGACGCTCGTTAGCAGTCTTAGCAGCGAGATGGTTGACTGTGATAACCTAACTGTTGTCTCAAAGATAACTGTTAGAGTATTGTCGAGAGTGTTGCTACTGTTGTTGCAGGTGCTGTTGTTGCAGGTGTTGTTGTTGCAGGTGTTGTTGCAGGTGTTGTTGTTGTTGCAGGTGTTGTTGTTGCAGGTGTTGTTGCAGGTGTTGTTGTTGCAGGTGCTGTTGTTGCAGGTGTTGTTGTTGCAGGTGTTGTTGTTGCAGGTGCTGTTGTTGCAGGTGTTGTTGTTGCAGGTGTTGTTGTTGCAGGTGTTGTTGTTGCAGGTGCTGTTGTTGCAGGTGTTGTTGTTGCAGGTGCTGTTGTTGCAGGTGTTGTTGTTGCAGGTGTTGTTGTTGTTGCAGGTGTTGTTGTTGCAGGTGCTGTTGTTGCAGTTGTTGTTGTTGCAGGTGTTGTTGTTGCAGGTGCTGTTGTTGCAGGTGTTGTTGTTGCAGGTGTTGTTGTTGCAGGTGCTGTTGTTGCAGGTGTTGTTGCAGGTGTTGTTGTTGCAGGTGTTGTTGTTGCAGGTGTTGTTGTTGCAGGTGCTGTTGTTGCAGGTGCTGTTGTTGCAGGTGCTGTTGTTGCAGGTGTTGTTGTTGCAGGTGTTGTTGTTGCAGGTGTTGTTGCAGGTGCTGTTGTTGCAGGTGTTGTTGTTGCAGGTGCTGTTGTTGCAGGTGTTGTTGTTGCAGGTGCTGTTGTTGCAGGTGCTGTTGTTGCAGGTGTTGTTGTTGCAGGTGCTGTTGTTGCAGGTGTTGTTGTTGCAGGTGTTGTTGTTGCAGGTGCTGTTGTTGCAGGTGTTGTTGTTGCAGGTGCTGTTGTTGCAGGTGCTGTTGTTGCAGGTGTTGTTGTTGCAGGTGCTGTTGTTGCAGGTGTTGTTGTTGCAGGTGTTGTTGTTGCAGGTGTTGTTGTTGCAGGTGTTGTTGTTGCAGGTGTTGTTGTTGCAGGTGTTGTTGTTGCAGGTGCTGTTGTTGCAGTTGTAGGTGTTGTTGTTGCAGGTGTTGTTGTTGCAGGTGCTGTTGTTGCAGTTGCAGGTGTTGTTGTTGCAGGTGCTGTTGTTGCAGGTGCTGTTGTTGCAGTTGTTGTTGTTGCAGGTGTTGTTGTTGCAGGTGTTGTTGTTGCAGGTGTTGTTGTTGCAGGTGCTGTTGTTGCAGTTGTAGGTGTTGTTGTTGCAGGTGTTGTTGTTGCAGGTGCTGTTGTTGCAGGTGCTGTTGTTGCAGTTGTTGTTGTTGCAGGTGTTGTTGTTGCAGGTGTTGTTGTTGCAGGTGTTGTTGTTGCAGGTGCTGTTGTTGCAGTTGTTGTAGGTGTTGTTGTTGCAGGTGTTGTTGTTGCAGGTGCTGTTGTTGCAGTTGCAGGTGTTGTTGTTGCAGGTGCTGTTGTTGCAGGTGCTGTTGTTGCAGGTGCTGTTGTTGCAGATGTTGTTGTTGCAGGTGCTGCTGTTGCAGGTGTTGTTTTTGCATGTGTTGTTGTTGCAGGTGCTGTTGTTGCAGGTGCTGTTGTTGCAGGTGCTGTTGTTGCAGGTGTTGTTGTTGCAGCTGTTGTTGTTGCAGGTGTTGTTGTTGCAGGTGTTGTTGTTGTTGCAGCTGTTGTTGTTGCAGGTGCTGTTGTTGCAGGTGTTGTTGTTGCAGGTGCTGCTGTTGCAGGTGTTGTTTTTGCATGTGTTGTTGTTGCAGGTGCTGTTGTTGCAGGTGCTGTTGTTGCAGGTGCTGTTGTTGCAGGTGTTGTTGTTGCAGCTGTTGTTGTTGCAGGTGTTGTTGTTGCAGGTGTTGTTGTTGTTGCAGGTGTTGTTGTTGCAGGTGTTGTTGTTGCAGGTGCTGTTGTTGCAGGTGTTGTTGTTGCAGGTGTTGTTGTTGCAGGTGTTGTTGTTGCAGGTGCTGTTGTTGCAGGTGTTGTTGTTGCAGGTGTTGTTGTTGCAGGTGTTGTTGTTGCAGGTGTTGTTGTTGCAGGTGTTGTTGTTGCAGGTGTTGTTGTTGCAGGTGCTGTTGTTGCAGGTGTTGTTGTTGCAGGTGTTGTTGTTGCAGGTGCTGTTGTTGCAGGTGTTGTTGTTGCAGGTGTTGTTGTTGCAGGTGCTGTTGTTGCAGGTGTTGTTGTTGCAGGTGCTGTTGTTGCAGGTGTTGTTGTTGCAGGTGCTGTTGTTGCAGGTGTTGTTGTTGCAGGTGTTGTTGTTGCAGGTGTTGTTGTTGCAGGTGTTGTTGCAGGTGCTGTTGTTGCAGGTGCTGTTGTTGCAGGTGTTGTTGTTGCAGGTGCTTTTCTTGCAGGTGTTGTTGTTGCAGGTGCTGCTGTTGCAGGTGTTGTTGTTGCAGGTGTTGTTGTTGCAGGTGCTGTTGTTGCAGGTGCTGTTGTTGCAGGTGCTGTTGTTGCAGGTGTTGTTGTTGCAGCTGTTGTTGTTGCAGGTGTTGTTGTTGCAGGTGTTGTTGTTGTTGCAGCTGTTCTTGTTGCAGGTGCTGTTGTTGCAGGTGTTGTTGTTGCAGGTGTTGTTGTTGCAGGTGTTGTTGTTGTTGCAGCTGTTGTTGTTGCAGGTGCTGTTGTTGCAGGTGTTGTTGTTGCAGGTGTTGTTGTTGCAGGTGTTGTTGTTGCAGGTGTTGTTGTTATTGCAGCTGTTGTTGTTGCAGCTGTTGTTGTTGCAGCTGTTGTTGTTGCAGGTGCTGTTGTTGCAGGTGTTGTTGTTGCAGGTGTTGTTGTTGCAGGTGTTGTTGTTGCAGGTGCTGTTGTTGCAGGTGCTTTTGTTGCAGCTGTTGTTGTTGCAGGTGTTGTTGTTGCAGGTGTTGTTGTTGCAGGTGCTGCTGTTGCAGGTGCTGTTGTTGCAGGTGCTGTTGTTGCAGGTGCTGTTGTTGCAGGTGTTGTTGTTGCAGGTGTTGTTGTTGCAGGTGCTGTTGTTGCAGGTGCTTTTGTTGCAGCTGTTGTTGTTGCAGGTGTTGTTGTTGCAGGTGTTGTTGTTGCAGGTGCTGTTGTTGCAGGTGTTGTTGTTGCAGGTGTTGTTGTTGCAGGTGCTGTTGTTGCAGGTGTTGTTGTTGCAGGTGTTGTTGTTGCAGGTGTTGTTGTTGCAGGTGCTGTTGTTGCAGGTGTTGTTGTTGCAGGTGTTGTTGTTGCAGGTGCTGTTGTTGCAGGTGCTGTTGTTGCAGGTGCTGTTGTTACTGCTGTTGCTGTTGTTAGTACTGTTGCTGTTGCTACTGTGTTTGCAGGTGTTGTTGTTACTGCTGTTGCTTCTGCAGGTGCTGTTGTTTTTACTGTTGTTGCAGGTGCTGTTGTTACTACTGTTCCTCCTGAAGGTGCTGTTGTTTTTACTGTTGTTGCAGGTGCTGTTGTTGCTACTGTTGTTGCAGGCGCTCTTGCCACTACTCTTAATATGGTTGTGACGTTGTTACTACTGCTGCTGTTGTTTTTAGTGGTCAAGCTGCTATTGTTGTTGCTGGTGGCGGGTGTTGCAGTTGTTGCTGCTGGTGGCGGGTGTTGCAGTTGTTGTTGCTGGTGGCGGGTGTTGCAGTTGTTGCTGCTGATGCTGTTACTACCACTATTGTTGCTATCACTGCAACTTATGTGTTGCAGCCAAGATGTTGCAACTTGCAATTCTTTATAGCAGAGCCAGATCAGACAATCACTTACAACGAACAATATTCTCAGATCAGTTACATAAATTATCATACATAGCAGCATATGTGTAAATTATCATACATAACAGCATATGTGTAAATTATCATACATAACACCATATGTGTAAATTATCATACATAGCAGCATATGTGTAAATTATCATACATAATACCATATGTGTAAATTATCATACATAGCAGCATATGTGTAAATTATCATACATAACACCATATGTGTAAATTATCATACATAACAGCATATGTGTAAATTATCATACATAACAGCATATGTGTAAATTATCATACATAACAGCATATGTGTAAATTATCATACATAACAGCATATGTGTAAATTATCATACATAACAGCATATGTGTAAATTATCATACATAACAGCATATGTGTAAATTATCATACATAACAGCATATGTGTAAATTATCATACATAACAGCATATGTGTAAATTATCATACATAGAAGCATATGTATAAATTAACCCCAAAAGTCAGACAAAGTGACTTATTTCCGCAGGGTTGTTTGACTTCTAGAGGCTAGACGCTCTAGTCTAGGGAAGTAGACTTCAGTCTAGGGAAGTAGACTTCAGTCTAGGGAAGTAGACTTCAGTCTAGGGAAGTAGACTTCAGTCTAGGGAAGTAGACTTCAGTCTAGGGAAGTAGACTTCAGTCTAGGGAAGTAGACTTCAGTCTAGGGAAGTAGACTTCAGTCTAGGGAAGTAGACTTCAGTCTAGGGAAGTAGACTTCAGTCTAGGGAAGTAGACTTCAGTCTAGGGAAGTAGACTTCAGTCTAGGGAAGTAGACTTCAGTCTAGGGAAGTAGACTTCAGTCTAGGGAAGTAGACTTCAGTCTAGGGAAGTAGACTTCAGTCTAGGGAAGTAGACTTCAGTCTTGGGAAGTAGACTTCAGTCTAGGGAAGTAGACTTCAGTCTAGGGAAGTAGACTTCAGTCTAGGGAAGTAGACTTCAGTCTAGGGAAGTAGACTTCAGTCTAGGGAAGTAGACTTCAGTCTAGGGAAGTAGACTTCAGTCTAGGGAAGTAGACTTCAGTCTAGGGAAGTAGACTTCAGTCTAGGGAAGTAGACTTCAGTCTAGGGAAGTAGACTTCAGTCTAGGGAAGTAGACTTCAGTCTAGGGAAGTAGACTTCAGTCTTGGGAAGTAGACTTCAGTCTAGGGAAGTAGACTTCAGTCTTGGGAAGTAGACTTCAGTCTTGGGAAGTAGACTTCAGTCTAGGGAAGTAGACTTCAGTCTAGGGAAGTAGACTTCAGTCTTGGGAAGTAGACTTCAGTCTTGGGAAGTAGACTTCAGTCTAGGGAAGTAGACTTCAGTCTAGGGAAGTAGACTTCAGTCTAGGGAAGTAGACTTCAGTCTTGGGAAGTAGACTTCAGTCTAGGGAAGTAGACTTTAGTCTAGGGAAGTAGACTTCAGTCTAGGGAAGTAGACTTCAGTCTAGGGAAGTAGACTTCAGTCTAGGGAAGTAGACTTCAGTCTAGGGAAGTAGACTTCAGTCTTGGGAAGTAGACTTCAGTCTTGGGAAGTAGACTTCAGTCTAGGGAAGTAGACTTCAGTCTAGGGAAGTAGACTTCAGTCTTGGGAAGTAGACTTCAGTCTTGGGAATTAGACTTCAGTCTAGGGAAGTAGACTTCAGTCTTGGGAAGTAGACTTCAGTCTAGGGAAGTAGACTTCAGTCTAGGGAAGTAGACTTCAGTCTTGGGAAGTAGACTTCAGTCTTGGGAAGTAGACTTCAGTCTAGGGAAGTAGACTTCAGTCTAGGGAAGTAGACTTCAGTCTAGGGAAGTAGACTTCAGTCTTGGGAAGTAGACTTCAGTCTAGGGAAGTAGACTTCAGTCTAGGGAAGTAGACTTCAGTCTAGGGAAGTAGACTTCAGTCTAGGGAAGTAGACTTCAGTCTTGGGAAGTAGACTTCAGTCTAGGGAAGTAGACTTCAGTCTAGGGAAGTAGACTTCAGTCTAGGGAAGTAGACTTCAGTCTAGGGAAGTAGACTTCAGTCTTGGGAAGTAGACTTCAGTCTAGGGAAGTAGACTTCAGTCTAGGGAAGTAGACTTCAGTCTAGGGAAGTAGACTTCAGTCTTGGGAAGTAGACTTCAGTCTACGGAAGTAGACTTCAGTCTAGGGAAGTAGACTTCAGTCTAGGGAAGTAGACTTCAGTCTAGGGAAGTAGACTTCAGTCTAGGGAAGTAGACTTCAGTCTAGGGAAGTAGACTTCAGTCTAGGGAAGTAGACTTCAGTCTAGGGAAGTAGACTTCAGTCTAGGGAAGTAGACTTCAGTCTAGGGAAGTAGAC
>NC_091357.1:19256051-19261051 GCF_038502225.1 Cherax quadricarinatus
ATGAGGGGCGAGGTGAGGAACAAGATGAGGAGCGAGGTGAGGAACAAGATGAGGGGCGAGGTGAGGAACAAGATGAGGGGCGAGGTGAGGAACAAGATGAGGGGCGAGGTGAGGAACAAGATGAGGGGCGAGGTGAGGAACAAGATGAGGGGCGAGGTGAGGAACAAGATGAGGGGCGAGGTGAGGAACAAGATGAGGGGCGAGGTGAGGAACAAGATGAGGGGCGAGGTGAGGAACAAGATGAGGGGCGAGGTGAGGAACAAGATGAGGGGCGAGGTGAGGAACAAGATGAGGGGCGAGGTGAGGAACAAGATGAGGAGCGAGGTGAGGAACAAGATGAGGGGCGAGGTGAGGAACAAGATGAGGGGCGAGGTGAGGAACAAGATGAGGAGCGAGGTGAGGAACAAGATGAGGGGCGAGGTGAGGAACAAGATGAGGGGCGAGGTGAGGAACAAGATGAGGAGCGAGGTGAGGAACAAGATGAGGGGCGAGGTGAGGAACAAGATGAGGGGCGAGGTGAGGAACAAGATGAGGGGCGAGGTGAGGAACAAGATGAGGGGCGAGATGAGGAACAAGATGAGGGGCGAGGTGAGGAACAAGATGAGGGACGAGGTGAGGAACAAGATGAGGGACGAGGTGAGGAACAAGATGAGGGACGAGGTGAGGAACAAGATGAGGGACGAGGTGAGGAACAAGATGAGGGGCGAGGTGAGGAACAAGATGAGGGGCGAGGTGAGGAACAAGATGAGGGACGAGGTGAGGAACAAGATGAGGGACGAGGTGAGGAACAAGATGAGGGACGAGGTGAGGAACAAGATGAGGGACGAGGTGAGGAACAAGATGAGGGGCGAGGTGAGGAACAAGATGAGGAGCGAGGTAAGGAACAAGATGAGGAGCGAGGTGAGGAACAAGATGAGGGGCGAGGTGAGGAACAAGATGAGGGACGAGGTGAGGAACAAGATGAGGGACGAGGTGAGGAACAAGATGATGGGCGAGGTGAGGAACAAGATGAGGGGCGAGGTGAGGAACAAGATGAGGGACGAGGTGAGGAACAAGATGAGGGACGAGGTGAGGAACAAGATGAGGGGCGAGGTGAGGAACAAGATGAGGGGCGAGGTGAGGAACAAGATGAGGGGCGAGGTGAGGAACAAGATGAGGAGCGAGGTAAGGAACAAGATGAGGAGCGAGGTGAGGAACAAGATGAGGGGCGAGGTGAGGAACAAGATGAGGGACGAGGTGAGGAACAAGATGAGGGACGAGGTGAGGAACAAGATGAGGGACGAGGTGAGGACCAAGATGAGGGACGAGGTGAGGAACAAGATGAGGCCCGAGGTTAGGAACAAGATGAGGGACGAGGTGAGGAACAAGATGAGGGGCGAGGTGAGGATGAGGGGCGAGGTGAGAACAAGATGAGGGGAGAGGGGCGAGGTGAGGAACAAGATGAGGGACGAGGTGAGGAACAAGATGAGGGACGAGGTGAGGAACAAGATGAGGGACGAGGTGAGGAACAAGATGAGGGACGAGGTGAGGAACAAGATGAGGGACGAGGTGAGGAACAAGATGAGGGGCGAGGTGAGGAACAAGATGAGGGGCGAGGTGAGGAACAAGATGAGGGACGAGTTGAGCCACGAGATGAACAACGAATTGAACACCGAGATAAAAAAACCAAGAACCCCCCCCCCCCCGTCGGCGTTTTTGGGGGTGTGGAAATTTTGTGTGTATCGCTTGTTTAAAAGAGATTAAGAAAATTGCTACAGGGTCGAGGGGAATTTAATGTGATCCTGTTTACGGTGACGTCACGATCCTGCAGACTGTAAACACAGATCGGGTTGCCGGTTTCAATCAGACAAACAATGTTTTTCTTAACTTTCCCAGGCAGCCACCAGGGCACAAATACCCAAATAGTTCCCACCAAAGACCCGTTGTGTCACAGGGGCGAGGGAGGAAATGCCCAAGAGCACGAGACTGGGAGAATTGAGGGAATTTTAATAGAGAATTTAATGCCGGGTGGTAACTGTCGAGAGAGTGGTGGGCGTGGCCACCCCTTGGCGCCATATCTCCGGTTCCCGCCATCATCAACCCTCTCAACAACAACAACAACAACAATTAACAATACAAACAACAACAACTACTATAATAATTATACCAAGGTCAAGTATTTAAAAAAAGGAACAAAACTACATTAATTAACCCGACGTAAGTCAGGAAGAAACCTTTCTGGAGTGAAGCCTTCCAGCAGGTCTGGAGTAAAACCTTCCAGCAGGTCTGGGATGAAACCTTCCAGCAGGTCTGGGATGAAACCTTCCAGCAGGTCTGGGATGAAACCTTCCAGCAGGTCTGGAGTGTAACCTTCCAGCAGGTCTGGGATGAAACCTTCCAGCAGGTCTGGGATGAAACCTTCCAGCAGGTCTGGAGTGTAACCTTCCAGCAGGTCTGGGATGAAACCTTCCAGCAGGTCTGGGATGAAACCTTCCAGCAAGTCTGGAGTAAAACCTTCCAGCAGGTCTGGGATGAAACCTTCCAGCAGGTCTGGAGTGAAACCTTCCAGCAGGTCTGGAGTGCAACCTTCCAGCAGGTCTGGGATGAAACCTTCCAGCAGGTCTGGAGTGAAACCTTCCAGCAGGTCTGGAATGTAACCTTCCAGCAGGTCTGGAGTGTAACCTTCCAGCAGGTCTGGAGTGTAACCTTCCAGCAGGTCTGGAGTGTAACCTTCCAGCAGGTCTGGAGTGAAACCTTCCAGCAGGTCTGGAGTGAAACCTTCCAGCAGGTCTGGAGTGTAACCTTCCAGCAGGTCTGGAGTGTAACCTTCCAGCAGGTCTGGAGTGTAACCTTCCAGCAGGTCTGGAGTGTAACCTTCCAGCAGGTCTGGAGTGTAACCTTCCAGCAGGTCTGGAGTGTAACCTTCCAGCACTTCTGGAGTGAAACCTTCCAGCAGGTCTGGAGTGTAACCTTCCAGCAGGTCTGGAGTGTAACCTTCCAGCAGGTCTGGAGTGTAACCTTCCAGCAGGTCTGGAGTGAAACCTTCCAGCAGGTCTGGAGTGTAACCTTCCAGCAGGTCTGGGATGAAACCTTCCAGCAGGTGTGGAATGTAACCTTCCAGCAGGTCTGGAGTGAAACCTTCCAGCAGGTCTGGAGTGAAACCTTCCAGCAGGTCTGGAGTGAAACCTTCCAGCAGGTCTGGAGTGTAACCTTCCAGCAGGTCTGGGATGAAACCTTCCAGCAGGTCTGGAGTGTAACCTTCCAGCAGGTCTGGAGTGAAACCTTCCAGCAGGTCTGGAGTGAAACCTTCCAGCAGGTCTGGAGTGAAACCTTCCAGCAGGTCTGGAGTGTAACCTTCCAGCAGGTCTGGGATGAAACCTTCCAGCAGGTCTGGAGTGTAACCTTCCAGCAGGTCTGGGGTGAAACCTTCCAGCAGGTCTGGAGTGAAACCTTCCAGCAGGTCTGGGATGAAACCTTCCAGCAGGTCTGAAGTGAAACCTTTAAGCAGGTCTGGAGTGAAACCTTCCAGCAGGTCTGGAGTGAAACCTTCCAGCAGGTCTGGAGTGAAAATTTCCAGCAGGTCTGGAGTGAAACCTTCCAGCAGGTCTGGGGTGAAACCTTCCAGCAGGTCTGGAGTGAAACCTTTCAGCAGGTCTGGAGTGAAACCTTCCAGCAGGTCTGAAGTGAAACCTTCCAGCAGATCTGGAGTGAAACCTTCCAGCAGGTCTGGGGTGAAACCTTCCAGCAGGTCTGGAGTGTAACCTTCCTGCAGGTCTGGAGTGAAACCTTCCAGCAGGTCTGGAGTGAAACCTTCCAGCAGGTCTGGAGTGAAACCTTTCAGCAGGTCTGGAGTGAAACCTTCCAGCAGGTCTGGAGTGAAACCTTCCAGCAGGTCTGGAGTGAAACCTTCCAGCAGGTCTGGAGTGAAACCTTCCAGCAGGTCTGGAGTGAAACCTTCCAGCAGGTCTGGGGTGAAACCTTCCAGCAGGTGTGGAATGAAACCATCCAGCAGGTCTGGAGTGAAACCTTCCAGCAGGTCTGGAGCGAAACCTTAGAGCAGGTCTGGAGTGAAACCTTCCAGCAGGTCTGGGGTGAAACCTTCCAGCAGGTCTGGAGTGAAACCTTCCAGCAGGTCTGGGGTGAAACCTTCCAGCAGGTCTGGAGTGAAACCTTCCAGCAGGTCTGGAGCGAAACCTTAGAGCAGGTCTGGAGTGAAACCTTCCAGCAGGTCTGGGGTGAAACCATCCAGCAGGTCTGGAGTGTAACCGTCCAACAAGTCTGGAGTGAAACCTTCCAGCAAGTCTGGAGTGAAACCTTCCAGCAGGTCTGGAGTGAAACCTTCCAGCAGGTCTGGAGTGAAACCTTCCAACAAGTCTAGAGTGAAACCTTCCAGCAGGTCTGAAGTGAAACCTTCCAGCAGATCTGGAGTGAAACCTTCCAGCAGGTCTGAAGTGAAACCTTCCAGCAGGTCTGGAGTGAAACCTTCCAGCAGGTCTGGAGTGTAACCTTCCAACAAGTCTGGAGTGAAACCTTCCAGCAGGTCTGGAGTGTAACCTTCCAGCAGGTCTGGAGTGTAACCTTCCAGCAGGTCTGGAGTGTAACCTTCCAGCAGGTCTGGAGTGAAACCTTCCAGCAGGTCTGGAGTGTAACCTTCCAGCAGGTCTGGGATGAAACCTTCCAGCAGGTGTGGAATGTAACCTTCCAGCAGGTCTGGAGTGAAACCTTCCAGCAGGTCTGGAGTGAAACCTTCCAGCAGGTCTGGAGTGAAACCTTCCAGCAGGTCTGGAGTGTAACCTTCCAGCAGGTCTGGGATGAAACCTTCCAGCAGGTCTGGAGTGTAACCTTCCAGCAGGTCTGGAGTGAAACCTTCCAGCAGGTCTGGAGTGAAACCTTCCAGCAGGTCTGGAGTGAAACCTTCCAGCAGGTCTGGAGTGTAACCTTCCAGCAGGTCTGGGATGAAACCTTCCAGCAGGTCTGGAGTGTAACCTTCCAGCAGGTCTGGGGTGAAACCTTCCAGCAGG
>NC_091357.1:19266051-19331051 GCF_038502225.1 Cherax quadricarinatus
GTCAGCACTGTCATTCACTGTCTTCACTGTCAGCACTGTCTTTACTGTCAGCACTGTCATTCACTGTCTTCACTGTCACCACTGTCATTCACTGTCATTCACTGTCTTCACTGTCACCACTGTCATTCACTGTCTTCACTGTCAGCACTGTTATTCACTGTCAGCACTGTCTTCACTGTCAGCACTGTCATTCACTGTCTTCACTGTCAGCACTGTCATTCACTGTCTTCACTGTCAGCACTGTCATTCACTGTCTTCACTGTCAGCACTGTCATTCACTGTCTTCACTGTCAGCACTGTCATTCACTGTCTTCACTGTCAGCACTGTCATTCACTGTCTTCACTGTCAGCACTGTCATCACTGTCAGCACTGTCATTCACTGTCTTCACTGTCAGCACTGTCATTCACTGTCTTCACTGTCAGCACTGTCTTCACTGTCAGCACTGTCATTCACTGTCTTCACTGTCAGCACTGTCATTCACTGTCTTCACTGTCAGCACTGTCATCACTGTCAGCACTGTCATTCACTGTCTTCACTGTCAGCACTGTCATTCACTGTCTTCACTGTCAGCACTGTCATTCACTGTCTTTACTGTCAGCACTGTCATTCACTGTCTTCACTGTCAGCACTGTCAGCACTGTCAGCACTGTCATTCACTGTCATTCACTGTCTTCACTGTCAGCACTGTCATTCACTGTCTTCACTGTCAGCACTGTCATTCACTGTCAGCACTGTCTTTACTGTCAGCACTGTCATTCACTGTCTTCACTGTCATTCACTGTCAGCACTGTCTTTACTGTCAGCACTGTCAATCACTGTCAGCACTGTCATTCACTGTCTTCACTGTCATTCACTGTCAGCACTGTCAGCACTGTCATTCACTGTCAGCACTGTCATTCACTGTCAGCACTGTCATTCACTGTCAGCACTGTCTTTACTGTCAGCACTGTCAATCACTGTCAGCACTGTCATTCACTGTCAGCACTGTCATTCACTGTCAGCACTGTCTTTACTGTCAGCACTGTCATTCACTGTCAGCACTGTCAGCACTGTCATTCACTGTCTTCACTGTCAGCACTGTCATTCACTGTCAGCACTGTCTTCACTGTCAGCACTGTCATTCACTGTCTTCACTGTCAGCACTGTCATTCACTGTCTTCACTGTCACCACTGTCATTCACTGTCACCACTGTCTTCCCTGTCAGCATTGTCATTCACTGTCAGCACTGTCATTCACTGTCAGCACTTTCTTCACTGTCAGCACTGTCATTCACTGTCAGCACTGTCATTCACTGTCTTCACTGTCACCACTGTCATTCACTGTCACCACTGTCTTCCCTGTCAGCATTGTCATTCACTGTCAGCACTGTCATTCACTGTCAGCACTGTCTTCACTGTCAGCACTGTCATTCACTGCCTTCACTGTCATTCACTGTCTTCACTGTCAGCACTGTCATTCACTGTCAGCACTGTCTTCACTGTCAGCACTGTCTTCACTGACAGCACTGTCTTCACTGTCAGCACTGTCTTCACTGTCAGCACTGTCTTCACTGTCAGCACTGTCTTCACTGTCAGCACTGTCTTCACTGACAGCAGTCTTCACTGTCAGCACTGTCTTCACTGTCAGCACTGTCTTCACTGTCAGCACTGTCTTCACTGTCAGCACTGTCTTCACTGTCAGCACTGTCTTCACTGTCAGCACTGTCTTCACTGTCAGCACTGTCTTCACTGTCAGCACTGTCTTCACTGACAGCACTGTCTTCACTGTCAGCACTGTCTTCACTGTCAGCACTGTCTTCACTGACAGCACTGTCTTCACTGTCAGCACAGTCTTCACTGTCAGCACTGTCTTCACTGTCAGCACTGTCTTCACTGTCAGCACTGTCTTCACTGTCAGCACTGTCTTCACTGTCAGCACTGTCTTCACTGTCAGCACTGTCTTCACTGTCAGCACTGTCTTCACTGTCAGCATTGTCTTCACTGTCAGCACTGTCTTCACTGTCAGCACTGTCTTCACTGTCAGCACTGTCTTCACTGTCAGCACTGTCTTCACTGACAGCACTGTCTTCACTGTCAGCACAGTCTTCACTGTCAGCACTGTCTTCACTGTCAGCACTGTCTTCACTGTCAGCACTGTCTTCACTGTCAGCACTGTCTTCACTGTCAGCACTGTCTTCACTGTCAGCACTGTTATTCACTGCCTTCATAAACCCCCTTAACCGGGGGGGATCACCCCTTAACTCCTTTTTTTTCCCTTCCCCTTGACCCCTTCCCCCCTCTTTTCCCCTCCCTCTCTCCCATCTATTTTCTTCTCTCCCTTTTTCCTCCTCTCCTCTCTCTTTTCCCCTCCCCCTCTTTCCCCCTCCCCTCCCCTTCTTTCCCCCCTCCCCTCCCCCTCAAAGAACAAAATTCCATCATTAACGAACACAGTACTTGACACGGTCGCCATGGCAACCCCATAAACACGCTATCCGTCAGAGAAACGGAAGGTCGGAAGTCCTATACTGGCATCACGCTGATGTGACCCTTGTGCAAGTGCGCTCCCGAGATCTCACTCGACTTGTCTTTAAAGAGTGAGAAATATGTCAGCCCGGTTTAACACCTACCCCTTAGCTGCCCCTCAGCTGCCCCTCAGCTGCCCCTCAGCTGCCCCTCAGCTGCCCCACAGCTGCCCCTCAGCTGCCCCTTAGCTACCCCTTAGCTGCCCCTCAGCTGCCCCTCAGCTGCCCCTCAGCTGCCCCTCAGCTGCCCCTTAGCTGCCCCTTAGCTGCCCCTCAGCTGCCCCTCAGCTGCCCCTTAGCTGCCCCTTAGCTGCCCCTCAGCTGCCCCTCAGCTGTCCTCTGCTGCCCTCCACTAGTCTCTGCTGCCCTCAGTTACCCTCAGCTACTCTCTGCTGCCCTCAGTTACCCTCAGCTACTCTCTGCTGCCCTCAGTTACCCTCAGCTACTCTCTGCTGCCCTCAGTTACCCTCCACTAGTCTCTGCTGCCCTCAGTTACCCTCAGCTACTCTCTGCTGCCCTCAGATACCCTCAGCTACTCTCTGCTGCCCTCAGTTACCCTCAGCTACTCTCTGCTGCCCTCAGTTACCCTCAGCCACTCTCTGCTGCCCTCAGTTACTCTCTGCTGCCCTCAGTTACCCTCAGCCACTCTCTGCTGCCCTCAGTTACTCTCTGCTGCCCTCAGTTACCCTCCGCTACTCTCTGCTGCCCTCAGATACCCTCAGCCACTCTCTGCTGCCCTCAGTTACCCTCAGTTACTCTCTGCTGCCCTCAGTTACCCTCAGCTACTCTCTGCTGCCCTCAGATACCCTCAGCCACTCTCTGCTGCCCTCAGTTACCCTCAGTTACTCTCTGCTGCCCTCAGTTACCCTCAGCTACTCTCTGCTGCCCTCAGTTACCCTCAGCTACTCTCTGCTGCCCTCAGCTACTCTCTGCTGCCCTCAGTTACCCTCAGTTACTCTCTGCTGCCCTCAGCTACTCTCTGCTGCCCTCAGTTACCCTCAGCTACTCTCTGCTGCCCTCAGCTACTCTCTGCTGCCCTCAGTTACCCTCAGCTACTCTCTGCTGCCCTCAGTTACCCTCAGCTACTCTCTGCTGCCCTCAGCTACTCTCTGCTGCCCTCAGTTACCCTCAGCTACTCTCTGCTGCCCTCAGCTACTCTCTGCTGCCCTCAGTTACCCTCAGCTACTCTCTGCTGCCCTCAGCTACTCTCTGCTGCCCTCAGTTACCCTCAGCTACTCTCTGCTGCCCTCAGTTACCCTCAGCTACTCTCTGCTGCCCTCAGCTACTCTCTGCTGCCCTCAGTTACCCTCAGCTACTCTCTGCTGCCCTCAGCTACTCTCTGCTGCCCTCAGTTACCCTCAGCTACTCTCTGCTGCCCTCAGCTACTCTCTGCTGCCCTCAGTTACCCTCAGCTACTCTCTGCTGCCCTCAGTTACCCTCAGCTACTCTCTGCTGCCCTCAGCTACTCTCTGCTGCCCTCAGTTACCCTCAGCTACTCTGCTGCCCTCAGCTACTCTCTGCTGCCCTCAGCTACTCTCTGCTGCCCTCAGCTACTCTCTGCTGCCCTCAGCTACCCCTCAGCTAAGCTAGACTAACCTTCACTCAGCTTCCTCAACCATCGTAACCTCAGAACGTACTGATGAATAAGACACATGTACAACACCTGTGTGTCTTTACTGATGAATAAGACACATGTACAACACCTGTGTGTCTTTACTGATGAATAAGACACATGTACAACACCTGTGTGTCTTTACTGATGAATAAGACACATGTACAACACCTGTGTATCTTTACTGATGAATAAGACACATGTACAACACCTGTGTGTCTTTACTGATGAATAAGACACATGTACAACACCTGTGTGTCTTTACTGATGAATATGACACATGTACAACACCTGTGTGTCTTTACTGATGAATAAGACACATGTACAACACCTGTGTGTCTTTACTGATGAATAAGACACATGTACAACACCTGTGTGTCTTTACTGATAAATAAGACACATGTACAACACCTGTGTGTCTTTACTGATGAATAAGACACATGTACAACACCTGTGTGTCTTTACTGATGAATAAGACACATGTACAACACCTGTGTGTCTTTACTGATGAATAAGACACATGTACAACACCTGTGTGTCTTTACTGATGAATAAGACACATGTACAACACCTGTGTGTCTTTACTGATGAATAAGACACATGTACAACACCTGTGTGTCTTTACTGATGAATAAGACACATGTACAACACCTGTGTGTCTTTACTGATGAATAAGACACATGTACAACACCTGTGTGTCTTTACTGATGAATAAGACACATGTACAACACCTGTGTGTCTTTACTGATAAATAAGACACATGTACAACACCTGTGTGTCTTTACTGATGAATAAGACACATGTACAACACCTGTGTGTCTTTACTGATGAATAAGACACATGTACAACACCTGTGTGTCTTTACTGATGAATAAGACACATGTACAACACCTGTGTGTCTTTACTGATGAATAAGACACATGTACAACACCTGTGTGTCTTTACTGATGAATAAGACACATGTACAACACCTGTGTGTCTTTACTGATGAATAAGACACATGTACAACACCTGTGTGTCTTTACTGATGAATAAGACACATGTACAACACCTGTGTGTCTTTACTGATGAATAAGACACATGTACAACACCTGTGTGTCTTTATTGATGAATAAGACACATGTACAACACCTGTGTGTCTTTACTGATGAATAAGACACATGTACAACACCTGTGTGTCTTTACTGATGAATAAGACATGTACAACACCTGTGTGTCTTTACTGATGAATAAGACACATGTACAACACCTGTGTGTCTTTATTGATGAATAAGACACATGTACAACACCTGTGTGTCTTTACTGATGAATAAGACACATGTACAACACCTGTGTGTCTTTACTGATGAATAAGACACATGTACAACACCTGTGTGTCTTTACTGATGAATAAGACACATGTACAACACCTGTGTGTCTTTACTGATGAATAAGACACATGTACAACACCTGTGTGTCTTTACTGATGAATAAGACACATGTACAACACCTGTGTGTCTTTACTGATGAATAAGACACATGTACAACACCTGTGTGTCTTTACTGATGAATAAGACACATGTACAACACCTGTGTGTCTTTACTGATGAATAAGACATGTACAACACCTTTGTGTCTTTACTGATGAATAAGACATGTACAACACCTGTGTGTCTTTACTGATGAATAAGACACATGTACAACACCTGTGTGTCTTTATTGATGAATAAGACACATGTACAACACCTGTGTGTCTTTACTGATGAATAAGACACATGTACAACACCTGTGTGTCTTTACTGATGAATAAGACATGTACAACACCTGTGTGTCTTTACTGATGAATAAGACATGTACAACACCTGTGTGTCTTTACTGATGAATAAGACACATGTACAACACCTGTGTGTCTTTACTGATGAATAAGACATGTACAACACCTGTGTGTCTTTACTGATGAATAAGACATGTACAACACCTGTGTGTCTTTACTGATGAATAAGACACATGTACAACACCTGTCTATCTACCTATATATAAACATATATATATATATATATATATATATATATATATATATATATATATATATATATATATATATATATATATATATATATGCAATAAGATCACAGTAAACAGGTGATTTCAGAATATCAAAACAATCACTGTGAAAGAATAGAGAAATTCCAGGCGCTTTCGTGACTTCTCACATTATCAAGGAACAATGATAATGTGAGTAGTCACGAAAGCGCTTGGAATTTCTCTATTCTTTCACAGTGGTTGTTTTGCATATGTATATATATATATATATATATATACATATATATATATATATATATATATATATATATATATATATATATATATATATATATATATATATATATATATATATATATATATATATATATATATATATATATGTATGTATGTATTATTGCGTGGATTGTAGTTGTCAAGGTAAGATGGCGGGGATTGGGAGAGGGGAGAGGAGGGAGGGTATAGCTAACCTACACTGCAGTAATTAAGTACAAAAGTGTTGGTTGTCTAGTAGTAAGGGGAAGGGTAGTGAGGGGAAGAGTAGTGAAAGGAAGGATAGTGAGAGGAAGGGTAGTGAGAGGAAGGATAGTGAGGGGAAGGGTAGAGTGAGAGAGGGAAAGGGTAGTGAGGGGAAGGGTAGAGTGAGGGGAAGGGTAGAGTGAGGCAAAGGTTAGTCAGAGAGGGGGAGGGTGAGGAAAGAGTAGAATGAGGGGGAAAAGGGAGTGAAGGGAAGTGGAAATCCGGGAATGGGTGTGTGAGGGGGGAGGTGAAGGGAAAGGTTGAGGGGGACAGGCGAGGGTAGAGGTCGAGGGGGAGGTGAGGGGAGAGGTTGAGGGGAGAGGTTGAAATGCGAGGACAGGTTGAGGTGAGGGGGAGGTGAGAGGAGAGGTTGAGGGGGAGGTGAGGGGAGAGTCTGAGGGGGAGGTGAGGGGAGAGGTTGAGGGGGAGGTGAGGGGAGAGGTTGAGGGGGAGGTGAGCGGAGAGGTTGAGGGGGAGGTGAGGGGAGAGGTTGAGGGGGAGGTGAGGGGAGAGGTTGAGGGGGAGGTGAGGGGAGAGCAAGAGGGGGAGGTGAGGGGAGAGCAAGAGGGGAGGGGAGGTGAGGGGAGAGCAAGTGGGGGTGGTGAGGGGAGAGCTTGGGGGGGGCGGTGAGGGGAGAGCAAGAGGGGGAGGTGAGGGGAGAGGTTGAGGGGGAGGTGAGGGGAGAGGTTGAGGGGGAGGTGAGGGGAGAGGTTGAGGGGGAGGTGAGGGGAGAGGTTGAGGGGGAGGTGAGGGGAGAGTCTGAGGGGGAGGTGAGGGGAGAGGTTGAGGGGGAGGTGAGGGGAGAGGTTGAGGGGGAGGTGAGGGGAGAGGTTGAGGGGGAGGTGAGGGGAGAAGTTGAGGGGGAGGTGAGGGGAGAGGTTGAGGGGGAGGTGAGGGGAGAGGTTGTGGGGGCGGTGAGGGGAGAGGTTGAGGGGGAGGTGAGGGGAGAGGTTGAGGGGTGAAGGGTGTTATGGGGTGCAAATGTTTGTATTGTAAAAGTTTATAAACGGAAGAGGGGAAACACTCTTAAAACAGAGGGGAAAAAGTTAAAACCCCTTCAGAGGGGAAGGGGAGAAACCTCCTTCAAACAGAAGCGGGGGAGGGTGAGAGGGAAGGGGGATACCTCGCTACAGCAATGATAGTTAGGGGGCGAGGGGTTAAGACAAGGTCACTGGTGGTGGGGGAGGGGGTTGACATGGGGGTGGGGGTTGTGGTGGTGGTGGTAGAGACGGGGAGGGGAGAAACAGTGGGTGGTTTGGGAGAGGGAGGGACGGGGGTTGAGGGATTGGGTTGGTGGGAGGGGGTTGGGGGAGAGGGATGGTGGGAGGGGGGATTAATCAATGTTACAATTAACGGAGGGAGTGGGGAGGGAGGGGGGGAGGGAGGGGAAATGGAGGGAGTTAGGAAGGGAGGAGTAAGGGATCGAGGGAGGGGAAGGGCGGGGGGAGGGAAGGAGGAAGGGCATATGAGATACTGGTGACAAATGTCATGATCCAGGTAGACTGGTGACAACTGTCATGATGCAGGTAGACTGGTGACAACTATCATGATCCAGGTAGACTGGTGACAACTATCATGATCCAGGTAGACTGGTGACAACTATCATGATCCAGGTAGACTGGTGACAACTATCATGATCCAGGTAGACTGGTGACAACTGTCATGATCCAGGTAGACTGGTGACAACTATCATGATCCAGGTAGACTGGTGACAACTATCATGATCCAGGTAGACTGGTGACAACTATCATGATCCAGGTAGACTGGTGACAACTATCATGATCCAGGTAGACTGGTGACAACTATCATGATCCAGGTAGAATGGTGACAACTATCATGATCCAGGTAGAATGGTGACAACTATCATGATCCAGGTAGACTGGTGACAACTATCATGATCCAGGTAGACTGGTGACAACTATCATGATCCAGGTAGACTGGTGACAACTATCATGATCCAGGTAGACTGGTGACAACTATCATGATCCAGGTAGAATGGTGACAACTATCATGATCCAGGTAGACTGGTGACAACTATCATGATCCAGGTAGACTGGTGACAACTATCATGCGCCTCTTAATGGGTCCTGCATGACAACCCTTGTAGTTGGAACAGTTTAGACCACATAGGGCGTATTGACTAGCTTGTACTTGGCTACAAATGTACCTGTATTCTATGTAAACTTGGGCAGCAAAGTGGATAGCCACTGCAATACTGAGGGTCTGAGAGGCGAGACGTGTGCCCACTGCCGAATAAGGTCCTGGAGGAAGTCCCCAGAGTGAGTCTCACTCACAGCTTGGAGACAAGTAATCGCCTGGATTGAAGGGATGACCACCTCAAATACTTAGGTTAGGTAAGGTTCGTCAGGAAACAGAACAAGTGTTTCCTGACGCGGGTCTTGGTCAGATGAATACCAGCCTTTGGAGCTTTTGGTCATCTGACCGAGGCCTTCCGCTGGCTTACCGGTCCACCCCTTTAAAAATTCTGGTCATTTATAACCATTGTTACCTTCATCAGTGATGTCTCTGGTGCAGCTGAGGTCTGCCTGACTTGTTTCAACACTCAGTTTCTCTGGGAAGAATTTGCTTTATTGTCTCATCTGATGTTACCTGGAGAAAGTTCCGGGGGTCAATGCCCCCGCGGCCCGGTCTGTGACCAGGCCTCATGGTGGATCAGGGCCTGAGCAACCAGGCTGTTACTGCTAGCTGCACACAATCCAATGTATGGAAAAAAAGAAAACAGAGACAGAGTGAGCTGAGAAGCTGCACGTTTACCCCAAACACACACACACACACACACACACACACACACACTGATGGAATAACAAATAAGTGGGAGGAGTGGCATGAAAGAGTCAAAGAGGCATCACCGGACATCATAGCTCTCACAGAAACCAAACTTACAGGTATGATAACAGATGCCATCTTTCCAACGGGATACCAAATCCTGAGGAAAGACAGAGGGAACAGGGGGGGTGGAGGAGTGGCATTGCTGATCAAAAATCGCTGGAGTTTTGATGAGCTGGAGAGAGGAGACAGCGGAGAAGAAAGTGATTACATAGCGGGAACGCTTCACTCTGGAGGTCCCAAGGTGGTAATAGCAGTGATGTATAACCCACCACAGAGCAGCAGGAAGCCAAGGCAAGAGTACGACGAGAGCAATAGAGCGATGGTTGACACACTGGCTATAGTGGCCAGAAGAGCTCATGCATGCAGGGCAAAGCTCCTGATCATGGGTGACTTTAACCACAAGGAGATCGATTGGGAGAACTTGGACCCGCATGGAGGCCAAGATACATGGAGGGCTAAGACGATGGAGGTGGTACTGGAAAACTTCATGTACCAACACGTAAGGGACACTACAAGAGAGAGAAGAGAGGATGAACCAGCAAGGCTGGACTTAGTATTCACCTTGAGTAGTGCAGATATCGAGGACATCACATATGAAAGACCCCTTGGGGCCAGTGACCATGTGGTTTTAAGTTTCGAATACACAGTAGAGCTACAAGTGGAGGGAGAAGCAGGAAGGCCAGGACGAATGAAGCCAAACTACAAGAAAGGGGACTACACAGGAATGAGGAACTTCCTGAACGGGGTTCAGTGGGACAGAGAACTGGCAGGGAAGCCAGTTAATGAGATGATGGAATACGTAGCAACAAAATGCAAGGAGGCTGAGGAGAGGTTTGTACCCAAGGGTAACAGGAATAATGAAAAAGCCAGGATGAGCAAATGGTTTACCCAAAGGTGCAGGGAGGCAAAAACCAAGTGTGCTAGGGAATGGAAGAAATATAGAAGGCAAAGGACCCAGGAGAATAAGGAGAGCAGTCGTAGAGCCAGAAACGAATATGCACAGATAAAAAGGGAGGCCCAACGTCAATATGAAAACGACATAGCAGCGAAAGCAAAATCTGACCCGAAACTGTTGTACAGCCACATCAGGAGGAAAACAACAGTCAAGGACCAGGTAATCAGGCTAAGGAAGGAAGGAGGAGAGACAACAAGAAGTGACCGTGAAGTATGTGAGGAACTCAACAAGAGATTCAAAGAAGTGTTCACAGAGGAGACAGAAGGGGCTCCAGAAAGACGGAGAGGTGGGGTATACCACCATGTGCTGGACACAGTACACACAACCGAGGAAGAAGTGAAGAGGCTTCTGAGTGAGCTAGATACCTCAAAGGCAATGGGGCCAGATAACATCTCCCCATGGGTATTGAGAGAGGGAGCAGAGGCGCTATGTGTACCCCTAACAACAATATTCAATACATCTATCGAAACAGGGATATTGCCTGAGGCATGGAAGACAGCAAATGTAGTCCCAATCTTTAAAAAAGGAGACAGACATGAAGCATTAAACTACAGACCAGTGTCACTGACATGTATAGTATGCAAAATCATGGAGAAGATTATCAGGAGAAGAGTGATGGAACACCTAGAAAGGAATGATCTCATCAACAGCAGCCAACATGGTTTCAGGGACGGGAAATCTTGTGTCACAAACCTACTGGAGTTCTATGACATGGTGACAGCAGTAAGACAAGAGAGAGAGGGGTGGGTGGATTGCATATTCTTGGACTGCAAGAAGGCGTTTGACACAGTTCCACACAAGAGATTGGTGCAAAAACTGGAGGACCAAGCAGGGTTAACAGGGAAGGCACTACAATGGATCAGGGAATACTTGTCAGGAAGACAGCAGCGAGTCATGGTACGTGGCGAGGTGTCAGAGCGGGCACCTGTGACCAGCGGGGTCCCACAGGGGTCAGTCCTAGGACCAGTGCTGTTTCTGGTATTTGTGAACGACATGACGGAAGGAATAGACTCTGAGGTGTCCCTGTTGGCAGATGACGTGAAGTTGATGAGAAGAATTCACTCGATCGAAGACCAGGCAGAACTACAAAGGGATCTGGACAGGCTGCAGACCTGGTCCAGCAATTGGCTCCTGGAGTTCAATCCCACCAAGTGCAAAGTCATGAAGATTGGGGAAGGGCAAAGAAGACCGCAGACGGAGTACAGTCTAGGGGGGGCAGAGACTACAAACATCACTCAAGGAAAAAGATCTTGGGGTGAGTATAACACCAGGCACATCTCCTGAAGCGCACATCAACCAAATAACTGGTGCAGCATATGGGCGCCTAGCAAACCTCAGAACAGCATTCCGACATCTTAATAAGGAATCATTCAGGACCCTGTACACCGTGTACGTTAGGCCCATATTGGAGTATGCGGCACCAGTTTGGAACCCACACCTAGCCAAGCACGTGAAGAAACTAGAGAAAGTGCAAAGGTTTGCAACAAGACTAGTCCCAGAGCTAAGAGGTATGTCCTACGAGGAGAGGTTAAGGGAAATCAACCTGACGACACTGGAGGACAGGAGAGATAGGGGGGACATGATAACGACATACAAAATACTGAGAGGAATTGACAAGGTGGACAAAGACAGGATGTTCCAGAGATTGGACACAGTAACAAGGGGACACAGTTGGAAGTTGAAGACACAGATGAATCACAGGGATGTTAGGAAGTATTTCTTCAGCCACAGAGTAGTCAGTAAGTGGAATAGTTTGGGAAGCGATGTAGTGGAGGCAGGATCCATACATAGCTTTAAGCAGAGGTATGATAAAGCTCACGGCTCAGGGAGAGTGACCTAGTAGCGATCAGTGAAGAGGCGGGGCCAGGAGCTCGGACTCGACCCCCGCAACCTCAACTAGGTGAGTACATACACACACACACACACGCACACACACACACACACACACACACACACACACGCACACACACACGACTATGCCGTCACGTTAATTCCAAGAAACCTCACACGAAATCCATAAATAACCACCGGGAGAAAAAAAAATAACTCTGTCCCATTTTTTTAAGAATAACCCAAAATTCGCCATAATGAGGTAAAAAAAAATACAAAATTCTCGGAAAAAAAGGCAAACACATGCAGGACTAATCTGCAAAAAGCTGAAAAGTCTACCAAAATAAATATATATAAAAACCGTCGCAGTACGACAGTCAGCTGATGGTAAAAATGACGGTCAGGGGGGAGGCTGGAGACACACGTAAACACGCAAAGGCAAGACTCGCTACCTATATTTACCACAGAATATACGTCGGAATCAGGATTTTTCCCCTCCCCGTCTTTTCGCTAAATTATTCAAGTCGCCATAACTTGAGGGACAGCAGCTGGGACAGCAGCTGGGACAGCAGCTGGGACAGCAGCTGGGACAGCTAGAAGACATTGCTCTAAACACACTTCACTCCAGCCTTAAAACATGTGAAGATCGTCTCTTGTTTACACCTGAGTCAGCTGATGCTAGAAGGAAAATAATCATAAAAGTCTTGACGTATTTCAGTTATACTGACACCTCTTTTAACTTGTGACCTCACATGTGACCCTACTTACTAAACGTGGTAATTTAAGGTCATATCTCAGAGTTGTTGCTTTGTCTTTACTGTTCCTCGATAACGTGATAAATATATATATATATATATATATATATATATATATATATATATATATATATATATATATATATATATATATATATATATATATATCGTATAATTTGTTTAATCCCAGTTATTCTGACAAAAGATTTCCTGGAATTTACTCCACCATTCACTCAGTCATAACAACTATTCACACGTTTCTAAACTTAATATAATAATGTTAATAATCTTAATTAACAGATGCAGTTCCCACCACCTATTTTCTTCTAGCTTTTCCCTATTACATTTGCCTTATTTCTGTATAAAAATTCCTGGGCAACGTTTCGCCCTGTCTAGTGCGAAACGATGTTTTACAATTTTCCTTTCCTTCCTTGTCGACGTTACTCTTGCTAAAAATTTCTGGCTTAAGTCCGTGTTGCATTAAATGCCTGAGTGTGTGTGTGTGTGTGTGTGTGTGTGTGTGTGTGTGTGTGTGTGTGTGTGTGTGTGTGTGTGTGTGTGTGTGTGTGTGTGTGTGTGTGCGTGTGTGTGTACTCACCTATTTGTGGTTGCAGGGGTCGAGTCTTAGCTCCTGGCCCCGCCTCTTCACCGGTTGCTACTGGGCCCTCTCTCTCCCCGCTCCATGAGCTTTATCAAACCTCGTCTTAAAACTGTGTATGGTTCCTGCCTCAACTACGTCATTTTCTAGGCTATTCCACTGCCTTACAATTCTATGACTGAAGAAATACTTCCTAATATCTCTCTGACTCATTTGTGTCTTCAACTTCCAATTGTGGCCTCTTGTTTCTGTGTCCCCTCCCTGGAACATCCTGTCTTTGTCCACCTTGTCTATTCCACGCAGTATTTTATATGTCGTTATCATGTCTCCCCTGACCCTCCTGTCCTCCAGTGTCGTCAGGCCGCTTTCCCTTAATCTTTCTTCATAGGACATTCCCCTTAGCTCTGGAACTAACCTTGTCGCAAACCTTTGTACTTTCTCTAGTTTCTTGACGTGCTTTATCAAGTGCGGGTTCCAAACAGGTGCTGCATACTCCAGTATGGGCCTGACATACACGGTGTACAGTGTCTTGAATGATTCCTTACTAAGGTATCGGAATGCTGTTCTCAGGTTTGCCAGGCGCCCATATGCTGCAGCAGTTATCTGATTGATGTGTGTGTGTGTGTGTGTGTGTGTGTGTGTGTGTGTGTGTGTGTGTGTGTGTGTGTGTGTGTGTGTGTGTGTATGTGTGTGTGTGTGTGTGTGTGTGTGTGTGTGTGTGTGTTTATGAGTTGAAAGGGGGGTGGGGCAGACCAGTGTGAGCAGTGTGTGTGTCCACCAGGGGTTCTCCACAACACCTGCGCTGTAACACCTGTCCCCAGGTGTGTCCTCGTGTACAGGTGCAAACAGGGAGTCAATAACACCAGCGTGGCATGGAGCACCCACATAGCCCTCCTAGCAACAACAACTGTTTGTGTAAACTGAGACCTAACAGTGACAATGTAGACACGGGGTTACCGAGCAAGGTGTAACAGGGGTCACTGTTTCCCCCTGTGTAGATTCGTAGAGTTTTATCGTGTTTTGCTTTGTGTAGAACTTAATCAAGCCATGATTCCCTCTGTGTAGAGTTTTATCAAATTATGGCTTGATAAAGCTCTACACGGAGAGAAACGTTATCTGAAAAACTAACTTGTATGGACGGTACTTTGTGTCTTATCGGCTTTCGTTGGCGGTACGATATTTCGACATTTTCACCGGCAGTACAATATTTCGACACTATTACCGGCAATACGATATTTCGACACTATCCTCGGCAGTACGATATTTCGACACTATTACCGGCAATACGATATTTCGACACTATCCTCGGCAGTACGATATTTCGACACTATTACCGGCAATACGATATTTCGACACTATCCTCGGCAGTACGATATTTCGATACTATCACCGGCAGTACGATATTTCGACACTATCACCGGCAGTACGATATTTCGACATTATCACCGGCAGTACGATATTTCGACACTATCATCGGCAGTACGATATTTCGACATTATCACCGGCAGTACGATATTTCGACACTATCATCGGCAGTACGATATTTCGACACTATCATCGGCAGTACGATATTTCGACACTATAATCGGCAGTACGATATTTCGGCACTATCGCCAGCAGTACGATATTTGGGACGCTACCGTGATAATATTTATCGCCCGATTGCTGTCAAGTTTAGGCCACACCTGCCCAAGTCATCATTCTAGACATATATATTTATACTTGTAATATGAGTTAGATCACATCAGTAATAGGCAAAAATTTATCCGCCTCTTCCCAAGGATGAGACGCAGCTGGTTTACGCATTTAATAAAATCCTTAGCAACTGCATTATGGGTCATTATTTTAAGAGGTTGGTAAGCGTAGCAGTTCGTTCATACCAGTCCCCGTGTTAGTTATGCATCATCAGCAAACAGTGATGCACCTACGTCAGTTCCATTTAGTATGCTCTTGCTATAAACCAAAATGATTAACTTCGAGGGTTAGCTTTTGACACAAAAGTGGGTCAACAGACGTTTTATTCCTTACAGATAAAACACGTGGTGGGTCGGCGAGTCAGTGAAAGACTTCCTTCAGTCAACTAGAGCTCGCTCACTTCAGGAGCAATGGTCCAATTCACCTTGATAAATCAGATTCTAACCTCATATAGATGTACAGGGCATATATATATATATATATATATATATATATATATATATATATATATATATATATATATATATATATATATATATATATATATATATCCAGACACTGCAGTGAAGCAGGACCATGCAGTGCTACACGTCACTCAACACAAGACACTGCAAGTTAATCATTTATTGACATGCTAAACTTGGCATGCCACTGTTATTGATTTCACACCACACACGCTACTCTCTCTCTCTCCAGACAGTTTTAGAGCATCAATACTTACGGGGGAGGGAAGGAAGGAGGGAGGGAGGGAGGGAGGGAGGGAGGGAGGGAGGGAGGGAGGGAGGGAGGGAAGGAAGGAGGGAGGGAGGGAGGGAGGGAGGGAGGGAGGAAGGATTTAGGCAGGCCAGGGACTCAAACAGTAGAGGAGATGGTATGTGACCTACGAGAGGTCACAACACGGGGACTGAGGCTCTAGAGGACAATCATTTCTGGATGACCTCGGAATTCAAATTCAAAGTTTATTCTCTATAAGGATTACAATGCTGAGTTTACAGAATTTGGTTATTGTGTGGTTTACATGTAGTAAAATAATAATTACAGAGTGTACCACTAGAACACCTAGCATGGCTAGGCATTTCGGGCAGACTTAGTTTAATTCTTAATTTTAAAATATTACAAATTATGAGGTAAGTTGGTATTATGGCTAAGTGACTAAATACTAGTTTGTGAGTTTAGCAATGTGAATGCTTTTGTTTTGGCACAGTACATAGTTTCAGTATTGGAGTATCACAGGATTCATTATTTTAAGATTGAGGTTAATATTTCTGTTTATGGCCAAATGGGTGAGTGAGTGTGAACCACCAGGTGGTATTCGTGTAGTTAGTTGACAGGGTGTATCAGGGAGATAAGATGTTTTCTAATGGTAGTTTTGAAGGTGATGAATGTGTCTGCAGTTCTAGAGTTCTCAGGTAGGGTGTTCCAGATTTTAGGGCCTTTGACATACATTGAACTTTTGTAAAGGTTTAGTCGGACACGGGGAATGCCATAGAGATGTTTGTGTCTGGTGTTATGCCTGTGGGTTCTGTCACAACTGTCAAGAAAGCATTTTAGGTCAAGGTTGATATTGGAGTTTAAGGTCCTGTAGATATAGATTGCACAGTAGTAAGTGTGGATGTATTGAACAGGGAGTAAGTTTAGATCTATGAAGAGTGGGGGGGGGGTGTTGCCAGGGATGGGATTTAGTGATTATTCTTACTGCAGCTTTTTGTTGGGTTATTATTGGCTTTAGGTGTGTTGCTGCAGTTGATCCCCAAGCACAAATAGCATAGGTGAGGTATGGATAAATAAGTGAGTGGTATAGTGTGAGAAGGGCATTTTGCGGCACGTAGTATCGTATCTTGAAGAGGATCCCAACCGTTTTGGATACTTTTTTGGTTATGTGTTGGATATGGGTGCTGAAATTCAGGTTGTTGTCAAGGTATAGGCCTAGGAATTTGCCCTCATTATGTCTGGTAATTAGAGTGTTGTCGATCTTAATGTTAATTTGTGCATCTCCTGCTCTGCTACCAAACATAATATAGTAGGTTTTGTCAGTGTTAAGCGTAAGTTTATTGGCTGTCATCCAAGTCGATATTTTGATCAGCTCCTCGTTAACAATGGTGTTGAGGGTGACAAGATTAGGGTGAGAGATGACATAAGTCGTGTCGTCAGCAAAGAGAATGGGTTTCAGGTGTTGGGATACGTTTGGAAGATCATTGATGTATATGAGGAAGAGCAGGGGACCAAGGACACTTCCCTGGGGAACTCCAGTATCAAGTGGCCATGTTGTTGATGCTGTGTCTTTAATGGTGACATACTGATACCTATTAGTAAGGTAAGATTTGAAATAAGCAAGCGCATGGCCTCTTATACCGTAATGGACAAGTTTGTGGAGTAGGATGTCGTGGTCTACTGTGTCAAAAGCTTTTCTTAGGTCAATAAAAATTCCTAGGTGAATTCACCTATATGTACTCGCCTATATATGGTTGCAGGGGTCGATTCACAGCTCCTTGCCCCGCCTCTTCGCTGGCTGCTACTAGGTTCACTCTCTAATGGCTTCGAGAGCTTTATCGTACCATGCGTCCATCACTTCATTCTTTAGATCGCTCCACTTCCTGACTACTCTAAAGCTGAAGAAATACTTTCTAAAATCCCTATGATTCATGTGGGTTTACAACCTCCAGCTGTGCCCTCATGTTCCTATCTCACATCTCTCAAACAATCTATCTCTATTCATCCTATCAATTCCTCTCAGTATTTTGTACGTTGTTATTATATTACCCCTAGTCCTGTCTTCCAGTAACATTATGCTGAGTTCCCTTAACCTCTCCTCATATGACATACCATAACTCTGCGACAAGTCTTTTCGCAAACTTTTGCACTTTTTCCAATTTCTTGACATGCTTGACCAAGTGTAGGCTCCATAATGGCACTGCATACTCCAGTATGGGCCTGACGTACACGGTATACAGTGTCGTGAATGACTCCTTACTTAGTTGTTTAAAAGTTAATCATATATTTGCCAGATGCACATTTGCTGCAGCAGTTATCTGGCTGATGTGCGCATCAAGTGATATACTCGGCACAATACTCACCCATAGGTCCTTTGTGAGTGAGGTTTTCAGCCTTTGCCCCCTGAGCCTGTACTTCGTCTGTGGTATTCTTTGCTCTTCCCTAAACTTCATAACTTTGCACTTACTGGGGTTAAACCGCAACAGACACTTTCCAGACCAGATCTGCAGCCTGTCCAGGTCCATCCGTAGCCTTTCCTGGTCCACGTCTCCTTGTATTCACCTCATTAGTTTTGCATAATCTGTGAACAGGTATACCTCTGATTCTATCCCTTCCGTCATGCCATTCACATATACAAGAAACAGCACTGGCGCTAGTACTGATCCCTATGGAACCTCACTCGTCACATGCACCCTTTCTAACACCTCTTGACGGGTAATCAATCGTTACTTCCTTCCTGTCAAGTATGCAGCGACCCAGTGTATTGCTTTTCCTGTTATTCCTGCCTGCTCCTCCAGCTTTTGTATCAGTCTCTTGTACAGTATTGTCAAAAGACTTCCGACAGTCCAAGGAAATGCAGTCTACCCATCCCTCTCTCTCATGTATTACTTCTGCTACCTTGTCGTACAATTCCAGTAGGACTGTGACACGCGACTTGTGCCATCTCTGAAGTCGTGCTGGCTGTCATGTATGAATTCACTCCTTTCAGGAGAAGAATGGTGGGGCTCTTTTCTCCTGATAATCTTCTCCATAACTTTACATAGTGTGCACGTCAGTGTTAGTTACCAATTGTCACTTGACACTTGGTCTCTTCTCTCTCTCTGTAGACACTGTTTATATAATCGTAAGCTGCTCGCACAGACCTCACCCTTCTGAAGGGTTTAAATTCTCTCTTCCTTAAGTCCTAGTTCCTATATACTAACATATTCCATAACTTTTATATATATATATATATATATATATATATATATATATATATATATATATATATATATATATATATATATATATATATATATATATGTCGTGCCGAATAGGCAGAATTTGCGATCTTGGATTAAATAGCAACGTTCATCTTGCCATATAGGACAAGTGAAAATTTGTGTATGCAATAATTTCCCCAAAATCATTCTGAACCTAACGAAAAAAATATATTTCACTGTGTTTGTTTAGTATTAAATTACTGTAATCAAATCTAAAATATATTTAGTTGGGTTAGGCTAAAATAAATTGTTCTTGTTATAATAAGGTTAGGCAAGTTTTCTAAGTTTCTTTTGGTGCACGCCTTGACTGCTCGTTATTGTGCCCTTTCTGAGGCACTAATTTCTATATGCCTTCCTCTGCAGGTAAGGAGAGAGTGGACTCTTCTCCACCTATGGCAGGTTGCTAAAAGTAAGTGTGTGTGTTTACCTAATTGCATTCACTTAATTGTGGTTGTTGGGGTCGAGTTTCAGCTCCTGACCCCGCGCCTCCACTGGCTGATACTGGGTTCACTTTCACCTGCCTGCACGAACCCTATCATACCACTTGTAAATGCCTCTGTAATGCTGTCATACTGGTTAAGCAGCTGTGACAAACATGGTCATTCTAAATTCATGCTGGATTGACTTGTGCAGGTTATGCTCTCCTATAAAACTGGTAATCTGACATCTCATCATCCCTTCTAAGACCTCCATAATGTACAATGTTAGGGTTACTGAAGAACAAGACAGCACAAATTACCGCACGTAAGAGAGAGATTACAATAACGTTTCGGCCAGATCTGGACCAATTATAAGCCACACAAACACAAAAGTGAGGGAGCCAGTATATTCAAGCGAGGGGGACAGGGACGGGACAAAGAGAGGAAGAAAAATAAGTATTGGTTACTAGTCTGCAATTTTTGACTACTGTTCTAATACTTCCCTTATGTAAAGGAGGTATGCCTGGATTCTTCAGTCTCTGGTATTTCACCTTGCCCTCAGCTCTTTCTCTAAAACATGCTGATATAGGCGAGTGCAAACAGGAAGCGCGTCTGTCTGGCGCTCAGCAGACGGAGGGTCAAGCCTCCACACGTCTTGCACTGAACCCCACATGGGGTTTATTGTTTAGCATGAATGGTTTCATTTTTAATTTCTAAAGGATATCGAGTTCTTGTGCTAGTGGTGTTGTACACTGTCTTCATACACAAGAAACTCCATGAATCTGGTCCAGGTGCTGCATTACTGGGCATGCTTTCTACTTTTTTTATGCAATGAGTAAAAATGCGCATTTTCCGCCCTGCTTTTGTTTAGCGGATTACTGAACACTAATTCATGTTAGAGTTTTATTCTCTTTCTTTATAATCATCGGTGTATGAACCTCCTCTGATTAATGATCCAGTTCTAAAGGTAAGTCTTAACGTAAATTTTGCTTATGTATTTAGTGTTTGGAAGAGGAACTATGGTTCTCCTTGCTGCCATCCAGCGTCCAGCTAAAGAACTACAGAGCCTTTTGCTGCCATCTAGTGTCCGGGTGAAGAAATACAGAGCCTCTTGCTGCCATCTAGCGTCCACCTAAAGAACTACAGAGCCTTTTGCTGCCATCTAGTGTCCGGGTGAAGAAATACAGAGCCTCTTGCTACTGTCTAGCGTCCAGCTGAATAACTACAGAGCCTTTTGCTGCCATCTAGCATCCAGATGAATAACTAGAGTCTATTGCTGCCATCTAGCGTCCAGGTGAAGAACTACACATCCTCTTGCTGCCATCTAGCGTTCAGCTGAGTAATTATAATTCTCTTACTGCCATCTAGTGCCTAGATGAGCAACTAATAGTATTCCTACTGCCATCTAGCATCCAGATGAGTATCTATAGGTCACCTTGCTTCTATCTGGTATCCATACGAGGAAATATAGGTATTCTTGCTGCCACCTAACGTCCAGATGAAGAGCTAGGGGTCAACAAGTATCAGTGACGTCGTTGACCTCGCCTGAGTCAAGATCATTAAAGAGAGAGACTGCTGTGACGTGACCTCTCACCATACTGCAGTTAATATTCCCATTGTAAAATTTAAATGTGGCTTAAATTTTCATAAATATTAATGTCTATATATACCTTTGCATATACAAATTTGAAAATAAGTATGTACATTAATAAGACACACACACACACACACACACACACACACACATATATATATATATTATATATATATATATATATATATATATATATATATATATATATATATATATATATATATATATATATATATATATATATATGTCGTGCCGAATATGTAAAACTGGTCAATTAGCAAGAACTCATTTAAAATTAAGTCATTTCTAAAATTTTCTCTTATACGTTTAAAGATATATTTTTTTCATTAATGTTGATGTAAAAATTTATAATTTTGCGCCAAAAGGAACTTAGAAAACTTACCTAACCTTATTATAACAAGAGCAATTTATTTTAGCCTAACCCAACTATATATATTTTAGATTTGTTTACAATAATTTAATACTAAATAAACACAGTGAAATATATTTTTTCGTTAGGTTCAGAATGATTTTGGCGAAATTATTGCATACACAAATTTTCACTTGTCCTATATGGCAAGATGAGCGTTGCTATTTAAGCCAAGATCGCAAGTTCTGCCTATTTGGCACGACACATATATATATATATATATATATATATATATATATATATATATATATATATATATATATATATATATATATATATATAATATATGTCGTGCCGAATAGGCAGAACTTGCGATCTTGGCTTAAATAGCAACGCTCATCTTGCCATATAGGACAAGTGAAAATTTGTGTATGCAATAATTTCGCCAAAATCATTCTGAACCTAACGAAAAAAAATATGTTTCACTGTGTTTGTTTAGTATTAAATTATTGTAAACAAATCTAAAATATATTTAGTTGGGTTAAGCTAAAATAAATTGTTCTTGTTATAATAAGGTTAGGTAAGTTTTCTAAGATTCTTTTGGTGCAAAATTATAAATTTTTACATCAACATTAATGAAAAAAATATATCTTTAAACGTATAAGAGATAATTTCAGAAAGGACTTAATTTTAAATGAGTTCTTGCTAATTGACCAGTTTTACATATTCGGCACGACATATATATATATATATATATATCTGGAGTTTATCTGGAGAGAGTTCCGGGGGTCAACGCCCCCGCGGCCCGGTCTGTGACCAGGCCTCCTTAGGTCAGTGTCCCAGGATGCGACCCACACCAGTCGACTAACACCCAGGTACCCATTTTACTGATGGGGAACATAGACAACAGGTGGAAAGAAACACGTCCAATGTTTCTACTCTGTCTGGGAATCGAACCCAGGCCCTCACCGTGTGAAGCGAGAGCGTTAACCACCAGGCCACCAGATATATACCATATATATATATATATATATATATATATATATATATATATATATATATATATATATATATATATATATATATATATATATATATATATATATATATATATATATATATATATATATATATGTGTGTGTGTGTGTGTGTGTGTGTGTGTGTGTACTCACCTAGTTGAGGTTGCGGGGGTCGAGTCCGAGCTCCTGGCCCCGCCTCTTCACTGATCGCTACTAGGTCACTCTCCCTGAGCCGTGAGCTTTATCATACCTCTGCTTAAAGCTATGTATGGATCCTGCCTCCACTACATCGCTTCCCAAACTATTCCACTTACTGACTACTCTGTGGCTGAAGAAATACTTCCTAACATCCCTGTGATTCATCTGTGTCTTCAGCTTCCAACTGTGTCCCCTTGTTACTGTGTCCAATCTCTGGAACATCCTGTCTTTGTCCACCTTGTCAATTCCTCTCAGTATTTTGTATGTCGTTATCATGTCCCCCCTATCTCTCCTGTCCTCCAGTGTCGTCAGGTTGATTTCCCTTAACCTCTCCTCGTAGGACATACCTCTTAGCTCTGGGACTAGTCTTGTTGCAAACCTTTGCACTTTCTCTAGTTTCTATACATGCTTGGTTAGGTGTGGGTTCCAAACTGGTGCCGCATACTCCAATATGGGCCTAATGTACACGGTGTACAGGGTGTATGTGTGTGTGTGTGTGTGTGTGTGTGTGTGTGTCGTGCCAAGAAGATGAAGCTCGCTATTTTGGTTTAAATAACAATGTTCTTCTTGCTGTATAAAGCAAGCGAAAATTTATGTATGCAATAATTTTGCAAAGATCATTCTGAACCTTAGACAAGGATGTGTGATGTCACCGTGGTTGTTCAATATATTTATAGATGGGGTTGTAAGAGAAGTGAATGCTGGGGTGTTGGCAAGAGGTGTGGGGCTGAAAGATAAAGAATCTAACACAAAGTGGGAGTTGTCACAGTTGCTCTTTGCTGATGACACTGTGCTTTTGGGAGATTCTGAAGAAAAGTTGCAGAGGTTAGTTGAGTTTGGTAGGGCGTATAAAAGAAGAAAATTAAAAGTGAATATAGGAAAGAGTAAGGTGATGAAGATAACAAAAAAAAAATTAGGTAACGAAAGACTGAATATCAGATTGGAGGGAGAGAGTATGGAGGAGGTGAATGTATTCAGACATCTAGGAGTGGACATGTCAGCAGATAGGTCTATGAAGGATGAGGTAAATCATAGAAATGATGAGGGGAAAAAGGTGAGTGGTGCACTGAGGAGTCTGTGGAGACAAAGAACTTTGTCCTTGGAAGCAAAGAGGGGAATGTATGAGAGTACAGTTATAACAACGCTCTTATATGGGTGGGAAACATGGGTGGTGAATGTTGCAACAAGGAGAAGGCTGGAGGCAGTGGAAATGTCATATCTGAGGGTAATGTGTGGTGCAAATATAATGCAGAGAATTCATAGTTTGGAAATTAGGAGGAGATGAGTGATTACCAAAACTATTATCCAGAGAGCTGAGGAGGGGTTGTTGAGGTGGTAGAGAGGATGAAGCAAAATAGATTGACTTCGAGAGTGTATAAATCTGTAGTGAAGGGAAGGCGGGGTAGGAATCGGTCTAGGAAAGGTTGAGGGGAGGGGGAAAAAGGGGGTTTTGTGTGTGAGGTGCTTGGACTTCCAGCATGCGTAAGCTTGTTAGGAGCGACTGGAGATAAATGGTTTCAAGGACTTGACGTGCTGTTGGAGTGTGAGCAAAGTAACATTTATGAAGGGGTTCAGGGAAACCGACAGGCCGGACTTGAGTCCTGGAGATGGGAAGTACAGTGTCTGCACTCTGAAGGACGGGTGTTAATGTTGCAGTTTTATAACTGTAGTGTAAGAGCGCCTCTGGCAAGACAGTGATGGTGTGAATGATGAACGTTTTCCTTTTTCGGGTCACCCTGCCTTGGTGGGAGACGGCCGATGTGTTAATAAAAAATATGTACTAGAACAGGTAAATACTGGTTTAAGTACTAAACATACTAGATACTAGAAGAGATAACAGATACACGGAGAAATTAATGGAAATTAATGTACATTTATTTTTAATCGTGAGTGATGAAAATAGTGTCGTACGTCTGACAGTGCGGTTACTGTTGATCCAAATATGGTACTGTTGACAACAGTACGAGTTATTATTGGGACAATAAGAGCTCTATGTTGATTATTATTATTATCAGCAGCAGCAGGGCAGCAGAAGAGGGGAGCAGCAGCAGCAGGGGAGAGCAGGGAGCAGCAGCAGCAGCAGCAGCGGGGGCAGGCAGCAGCAGAACAGCAGCAGCAGCAGGCAGGCAGCAGCAGAACAGAGCAGCAGGGAGCAGAAGCAGCAGCAGCAGCAGCAGAGCAGCAGCAGCAGAGCGGGAGCAGCAGCAGCAGCAAAAGGCGGCGGCGGCAGAGCAGCCCCCAGCAGCAGGGGGGAGCAGCAGCAGCAGCAGCAGTGGGCAGCAGCAGCAGCAGTGGCAGCAGCAAACAGCAGCAGCAGCGGGAGCAGCAGCAGCAGCAGCAGCAGCGGCAGAGAGAGCAGCAGCAGCAGCAGCAGCAGGGCCCGCAGAGCAGCCAAAAAGGGAGCAGCAGGGGCAGCAGCACACGCAGCAGCAGGGGAGCAGCACAGCAGCAGAGCAGCAGCAGGGCAGAGCAGGGAGCAGAGGGCAAGAGCAGCAGCAGGGGGAGCAGCAGCAGCAGCTGGCAGCAGCAGCAGCACCACAGCAGCAGCACAGCAGCACAGCAGCAGCAGCCACAGGCAGCAGCCACAGCAGCAGCAGCAGCGGGCCCGCCAGCAGCAGCACAGGGGCCCGCCCCAGCCAGCAGCAGCAGAGAGCAGTCCAGCAGCACAGCAGCAAGCAGCACAGCAGCACAGCAGCAGCACAGAGCAAGAGCCAAGCACAGCAGAGAGTACAGCAGACAGCAGCCAAGCACAGCAGCAGCACAGCAGCCCTGGGAGAGACTGGCATCAGCAGCAGCAGCAGAGCCACAGCAGGCGCAGCCACAGCAGCAGCAGCCCCAGCACAGCAGCAGCCACAGCAGCAGCAGCAGGGAGCAGCAGCCACAGCAGCAGCAGCAGCAGGCACAGCAGCACAGCACAGCAGCAGCAGCAGCAAGCGCAGCAGCAGCAGCAGCAGCACAGCAGTGCACGGAGGGGAGCAGATACAGCAGCACAGGGCAGCAGAGCAGCAGCAGCAGCCAGCAGCAGCAGCAGCAAAAAGCAGCAGCAGCACGCAGCCAACGAGCAGCAGGAGCAGGGCACCAAGCAGCAGCA
Source organism: Cherax quadricarinatus (assembly GCF_038502225.1). NCBI lineage: Eukaryota > Metazoa > Arthropoda > Malacostraca > Decapoda > Parastacidae > Cherax > Cherax quadricarinatus. The sequence goes on from NC_091357.1 coordinate 19,292,056, forward strand.
GCAGCACAAAGCGCAGAGAGAGCCACAGCAGCAGAGAGCCCCAAGGAGCAGCAGCAGCAGAGCCACAGCAGCAGCAGCCACTGCAGCAGCAGCAGCCAAGCAGCAGCAGCAGCCACAGAGCAGCAGCAGGGCCCCAAACAGCAGCAGCAGCAGAGCCAAAAGCAGCAGAGCAGCCCCAAACAGCAGCAGCAGCAGCAGCGCCCCGCAGCAGAAAAAGAGCAGCAGCTCCCGCAGCAGAGCAGCACAGCAGCAAGCAGCAGCAGCAGCAGCAGCCCAAACAGCGGGAGCAGCAGCAGCAGCAGCGCAGAGCAGAGCACGCAGCAGGCCATGCGCAGAGCACAGCAGCACAAAAGAGAGCAGTGGCAAAGAGAGCAGCAAAGGGGCAGAGAGCAGCAAGCACAGCAGCAACACAGCACACAGCAGCACAGCCCTGCAGCACAGACCCCACAGGCAGCCCCAAACAGAGCTCAAACAAAACAGCAACAAGCAGCAGCTAAGACGCAGAAGCAGAGCACAGAAAAAGAGCCAGAGCAGCAGCAGGCAGAGAGGGCAGCAGAGAGCAGAGCAGCACAGCAGCAGTCGCACAAAGCAGCAGAGAGAGCCAAGCAAGCAGAGCAGCAGAGAGAGCGGGAAAGCAGCAGCAGCAAACAGAAAACAGAGAGCCACAGCAGCAGCAGAGCCACAGCAGCAGCAGCAGCCCACAGCAGCAGCAGCAAAAACACAGCAGCAGCAGCAGCCACAGCACAGCAGCAGCAGCAGCAGCAGGTTGCAGCAAACAGCAGCAGCAGAGCTTAAGAGCAGAGCAGCAGCACAGCAGCAGAGCAGCACACAGCAGCAGAGCAGCCAACAGCAGCAGAAAAAAACAGACACAGCACCCGCACAGCAGCGCAGCAGCCAGCAGCAGCAGCCAAACAGCAGGCAGAGCAACAGCAGCAGCAGAGAGCACAGCAGCAGCAGAGACAGAGCAGAGCAGGGAAGAGCAGCCACAGCAGAGCAGCAGCAAGCAGCAGCAGAAGCCATAGGGCCCCGCAGCAGAGCCCCGCAGCAGCAGCAGCAGCACCAAGCAGCAGCAGGGGGAGCAGCAGCAGCTACAGCAGCAGCAGCACAGCACAGCAGCAGCAGCAGCAGCCAGCAGCAGCAGCAGCAGCAGCAGCAGAGCGCAGCAGCACAGCAGACAAACAGGTGCCCCGGGGAGCAGCAGCAGTTAAACAGCCAGCAGCCGGGAACAGCAGCCCCGCAGCAGCAGCAGTACAGCAGCAGCAGCAGCAGGTACAGAGCAGTGCAGGCCCCAACACCAGCAGCAGCAGGCAGCAGCAGCAGCAGCAGCAAGCAGGCAGCAGAGCCCCGCGCAGCAGCAGCAGCAGCAGCAGCCAACAGCCCCGCAGCAGCAGCCCCCGGCAGCAGCAGCCAAACAGCGCAGAGCGTGTCCTGGTCTTGCGTGTCCTGGTCTTGCGTGTCCTGGTCTTGCGTGTCCTGGTCTTGCGTGTCCTGGTCTTGCATGTCCTGGTCTTGCATGTCCTGGTCTTGCGTGTCCTGGTCTTGCGTGTCCTGGTCTTGCGTGTCCTGGTCTTGCGTGTCCTGGTCTTGCGTGTCCTGGTCTTGCGTGTCCTGATCTTGCATGTCCTGGTCTTGCGTGTCCTGGTCTTGCGTGTCCTAGTCTTGCATGTCCTGGTCTTGCGTGTCCTGGTCTTGCATGTCCTGGTCTTGCGTGTCCTGGTCTTGCATGTCCTGGTCTTGCATGTCCTGGTCTTGCGTGTCCTGGTCTTGCGTGTCCTGGTCTTGCATGTCCCGGTCTTGCGTGTCCTGGTCTTGCATGTCCTGGTCTTGCGTGTCCTGGTCTTGCGTGTCCTGGTCTTGCGTGTCCTGGTATTGCGTGTCCTGGTCTTGCATGTCCTGGTCTTGCGTGTCCTGGTCTTGCATGTCCTGGTCTTGCGTGTCCTGGTCTTGCGTGTCCTGGTCTTGCGTGTCCTGGTCTTGCGTGTCCTGGTCTTGCATGTCCTGGTCTTGCGTGTCCTGGTCTTGCATGTCCTGGTCTTGCGTGTCCTGGTCTTGCGTGTCCTGATCTTGCGTGTCCTGGTCTTGCGTATCCTGGTCTTGCGTGTCCTGATCTTGCGTGTCCTGGTCTTGCGTGTCCTGGTCTTGCGTGTCCTGGTCTTGCGTGTCCTGGTCTTGCGTGTCCTATTCTTGCGTGTCCTGGTCTTGCATGTCCTGGTCTTGCGTGTCCTGGTCTTGTGTGTCCTGGTCTTGCGTGTCCTGGTCTTGCGTGTCCTGGTCTTGCGTGTCCTGGTCTTGCGTGTCCTGGTCTTGCATGTCCTGGTCTTGCGTGTCCTGGTCTTGCATGTCCTGGTCTTGCGTGTCCTGGTCTTGCGTGTCCTGGTCTTGCGTGTCCTGGTCTTGCATGTCCTGGTCTTGCGTGTCCTGGTCTTGCGTGTCCTGGTCTTGCGTGTCCTGGTCTTGCGTGTCCTGGTCTTGCGTGTCCTGGTCTTGCGTGTCCTGGTCTTGCGTGTCCTGGTCTTACATGTCCTGGTCTTGCGTGTCCTGGTCTTGCGTGTCCTGGTCTTGCATGTCCTGGTCTTGCGTGTCCTGGTCTTGCGTGTCCTGGTCTTGCATGTCCTGGTCTTGCGTGTCCTGGTCTTGCGTGTCCTGGTCTTGCGTGTCCTGGTCTTGCGTGTCCTGGTCTTGCGTGTCCTGGTCTTGCGTGTCCTGGTCTTGCGTGTCCTGATCTTGCGTGTCCTGGTCTTGCGTGTCCTGGTCTTGCATGTCCTGGTCTTGTGTGTCCTGGTTTTTCGTGTCCTGGTCTTGCGTGTCCTGGTCTTTCGTATCCTGGTCTTGCATGTCCTGGTCTTGCGTGTCCTGGTCTTGCGTGTCCTGGTCTTGCGTGTCCTGGTCTTGCGTGTCCTGGTCTTGCGTGTCCTGGTCTTGCATGTCCTGGTCTTGCGTGTCCTGGTCTCGCGTGTCCTGGTCTTGCATGTCCTGGTCTTGCGTGTCCTGGTCTTGCGTGTCCTGGTCTTGCATGTCCTGGTCTTGCGTGTCCTGGTCTTGCGTGTCCTGGTCTTGCGTGTCCTGGTCTTGCGTGTCCTGGTCTTGCGTGTCCTGGTCTTGCGTGTCCTGGTCTTGCGTGTCCTGATCTTGCGTGTCCTGGTCTTGCGTGTCCTGGTCTTGCATGTCCTGGTCTTGCGTGTCCTGGTTTTGCGTGTCCTGGTCTTGCGTGTCCTGGTCTTTCGTGTCCTGGTCTTGCATGTCCTGGTCTTGCGTGTCCTGGTCTTGCGTGTCCTGGTCTTGCGTGTCCTGGTCTTGTGTGTCCTGGTCTTGCATGTCCTGGTCTTGCGTGTCCTGGTCTTGCGTGTCCTGGTCTTGCGTGTCCTGGTCTTGCGTGTCCTGGTCTTGCGTGTCCTGGTCTTGCGTGTCCTGGTCTTGCGTCCTGGTCTTGCGTGTCCTGGTCTTGCGTGTCCTGGTCTTGCGTGTCCTGGTCTTGCGTGTCCTGGTCTTGCGTGTCCTGGTCTTGCGTGTCCTGGTCTTGCGTGTCCTGGTCTTGCATGTCCTGGTCTTGTGTGTCCTGGTCTTGCGTGTCCTGGTCTTGCATGTCCTGGTCTTGCGTGTCCTGGTCTTGCGTGTCCTGGTCTTGCGTGTCCTGGTCTTGCATGTCCTGGTCTTGCGTGTCCTGGTCTTGCGTGTCCTGATCTTGCGTGTCCTGGTCTTGCGTGTCCTGGTCTTGCATGTCCTTGTCTTGCGTGTCCTGGTCTTGCGTGTCCTGGTCTTGCGTGTCCTGGTCTTGCGTGTCCTGGTCTTGCGTGTCCTGGTCTTGCATGTCCTGGTCTTGCATGTCCTGGTCTTGCATGTCCTGGTCTTGCATGTCCTGGTCTTGCATGTCCTGGTCTTGCATGTCCTGGTCTTACATGTCCTGGTCTTGCGTGTCCTGGTCTTGCGTGTCCTGGTCTTGCGTGTCCTGGTCTTGCGTGTCCTGGTCTTGCGTGTCCTGGTCTTGCATGTCCTGGTCTTGCATGTCCTGGTCTTGCATGTCCTGGTCTTGCATGTCTTGGTCTTGCATGTCCTGGTCTTGCGTGTCCTGGTCTTGCGTGTCCTGGTCTTGCGTGTCCTGGTCTTGCGTGTCCTGGTCTTGCGTGTCCTGGTCTTGCGTGTCCTGGTCTTGCATGTCCTGGTCTTGCATATCCTGGTCTTACATGTCCTGGTCTTGCATGTCCTGGTCTTGCATGTCCTGGTCTTGCGTGTCCTGGTCTTGCGTGTCCTGGTCTTGCGTGTCCTGGTCTTGCGTGTCCTGGTCTTGCATGTCCTGGTCTTGCGTGTCCTGGTCTTGCGTGTCCTGGTCTTGCGTGTCCTGGTCTTGCGTGTCCTGGTCTTGCGTGTCCTGGTCTTGCATGTCCTGGTCTTGCATGTCCTGGTCTTGCGTGTCCTGGTCTTGCGTGTCCTGGTCTTGCGTGTCCTGGTCTTGCGTGTCCTGGTCTTGCATGTCCTGGTCTTGCATATCCTGGTCTTACATGTCCTGGTCTTGCATGTCCTGGTCTTGCATGTCCTGGTCTTGCGTGTCCTGGTCTTGCGTGTCCTGGTCTTGCATGTCCTGGTCTTGCGTGTCCTGGTCTTGCATGTCCTGGTCTTGCATGTCCTGGTCTTGCGTGTCCTGGTCTTGCATGTCCTGGTCTTGCATGTCCTGGTCTTGCGTGTCCTGGTCTTGCATGTCCTGGTCTTGCGTGTCCTGGTCTTGCGTGTCCTGGTCTTGCGTGTCCTGGTCTTGCATATCCTGGTCTTACATGTCCTGGTCTTGCGTGTCCTGGTCTTGCGTGTCCTGGTCTTGCGTGTCCTGGTCTTGCGTGTCCTGGTCTTGCGTGTCCTGGTCTTGCGTGTCCTGGTCTTGCATATCCTGGTCTTACATGTCCTGGTCTTGCGTGTCCTGGTCTTGCGTGTCTTGGTCTTGTGTGTCCTGGTCTTGCGTGTCCTGGTCTTGCGTGTCCTGGTCTTGCGTGTCCTGGTCTTGCGTGTCCTGGTCTTGCGTGTCCTGGTCTTGCATATCCTGGTCTTACATGTCCTGGTCTTGCGTGTCCTGGTCTTGCGTGTCCTGGTCTTGCGTGTCCTGGTCTTGCGTGTCCTGGTCTTGCATGTCCTGGTCTTGCGTGTCCTGGTCTTGCATGTCCTGGTCTTGCATGTCCTGGTCTTGCGTGTCCTGGTCTTGCATGTCCTGGTCTTGCATGTCCTGGTCTTGCGTGTCCTGGTCTTGCATGTCCTGGTCTTGCGTGTCCTGGTCTTGCGTGTCCTGGTCTTGCGTGTCCTGGTCTTGCATATCCTGGTCTTACATGTCCTGGTCTTGCGTGTCCTGGTCTTACATGTCCTGGTCTTGCGTGTCCTGGTCTTGCGTGTCCTGGTCTTGCGTGTCCTGGTCTTGCATGTCCTGGTCTTGCGTGTCCTGGTCTTGCATGTCCTGGTCTTGCGTGTCCTGGTCTTGCGTGTCCTGGTCTTGCGTGTCCTGGTCTTGCATATCCTGGTCTTACATGTCCTGGTCTTGCGTGTCCTGGTCTTGCGTGTCCTGGTCTTGCGTGTCCTGGTCTTGCGTGTCCTGGTCTTGCGTGTCCTGGTCTTGCATATCCTGGTCTTACATGTCCTGGTCTTGCGTGTCCTGGTCTTGCGTGTCCTGGTCTTGCGTGTCCTGGTCTTGCGTGTCCTGGTCTTGCATATCCTGGTCTTACATGTCCTGGTCTTGCGTGTCCTGGTCTTGCGTGTCCTGGTCTTGCGTGTCCTGGTCTTGCGTGTCCTGGTCTTGCATGTCCTGGTCTTGCGTGTCCTGGTCTTGCATGTCCTGGTCTTGCGTGTCCTGGTCTTGCGTGTCCTGGTCTTGCGTGTCCTGGTCTTGCGTGTCCTGGTCTTGCATGTCCTGGTCTTGCGTGTCCTGGTCTTGCGTGTCCTGGTCTTGCATGTCCTGGTCTTGCGTGTCCTGGTCTTGCATGTCTTACTGTCTCGCGTGTCCTGGTCTTGCGTGTCCTGGTCTTGCGTGTCCTGGTCTTGCGTGTCCTGTCCTGGTCTTGCGTGTCCTGGTCTTGCGTGTCTTGCTGGTCTTGCGTGTCCTGGTCTTGCGTGTCCTGGTCTTGCGTGTCCTGGTCTTGTGTGTCCTGGTCTTGCGTGTCCTGGTCTTGTGTGTCCTGGTCTTGCGTGTCCTGGTCTTGCATGTCCTGGTCTTGCGTGTCCTGGTCTTGCGTGTCCTGGTCTTGTGTGTCCTGGTCTTGCGTGTCCTGGTCTTGTGTGTCCTGGTCTTGCGTGTCCTGGTCTTGCGTGTCCTGGTCTTGCGTGTCCTGGTCTTGCATGTCCTGGTCTTGCGTGTCCTGGTCTTGCGTGTCCTGGTCTTGCGTGTCCTGGTCTTGCGTGTCCTGGTCTTGCGTGTCCTGGTCTTGCGTGTCCTGGTCTTGTGTGTCCTGGTCTTGCGTGTCCTGGTCTTGCATGTCCTGGTCTTGCGTGTCCTGGTCTTGCGTGTCCTGGTCTTGCGTGTCCTGGTCTTGCATGTCCTGGTCTTGCGTGTCCTGGTCTTGCGTGTCCTGGTCTTGCGTGTCCTGGTCTTGCGTGTCCTGGTCTTGCGTGTCCTGGTCTTGCGTGTCCTGGTCTTGCGTGTCCTGGTCTTGCGTGTCCTGGTCTTGCGTGTCCTGGTCTTGCGTGTCCTGGTCTTGCGTGTCCTGGTCTTGCGTGTCCTGGTCTTGCGTGTCCTGGTCTTGCGTGTCCTGGTCTTGCGTGTCCTGGTCTTGCGTGTCCTGGTCTTGCGTGTCCTGGTCTTGCGTGTCCTGGTCTTGCGTGTCCTGGTCTTGCGTGTCCTGGTCTTGCGTGTCCTGGTCTTGCGTGTCCTGGTCTTGCGTGTCCTGGTCTTGCGTGTCCTGGTCTTGCGTGTCCTGGTCTTGCGTGTCCTGGTCTTGCGTGTCCTGGTCTTGCGTGTCCTGGTCTTGCGTGTCCTGGTCTTGCGTGTCCTGGTCTTGCGTGTCCTGGTCTTGCGTGTCCTGGTCTTGCGTGTCCTGGTCTTGCGTGTCCTGGTCTTGCGTGTCCTGGTCTTGCGTGTCCTGGTCTTGCGTGTCCTGGTCTTGCGTGTCCTGGTCTTGCGTGTCCTGGTCTTGCGTGTCCTGGTCTTGCGTGTCCTGGTCTTGCGTGTCCTGGTCTTGCATGTCCTGGTCTTGCATGTCCTGGTCTTGCATGTCCTGGTCTTGCGTGTCCTGGTCTTGCATGTCCTGGTCTTGCATGTCCTGGTCTTGCATGTCCTGGTCTTGCATGTCCTGGTCTTGCATGTCCTGGTCTTGCGTGTCCTGGTCTTGCATGTCCTGGTCTTGCATGTCCTGGTCTTGCATGTCCTGGTCTTGCGTGTCCTGGTCTTGCGTGTCCTGGTCTTGCGTGTCCTGGTCTTGCGTGTCCTGGTCTTGCGTGTCCTGGTCTTGCGTGTCCTGGTCTTGCATGTCCTGGTCTTGCATGTCCTGGTCTTGCATGTCCTGGTCTTGCGTGTTCTGGTCTTGCGTGTCCTGGTCTTGCGTGTCCTGGTCTTGCGTGTCCTGGTCTTGCGTGTCCTGGTCTTGCGTGTCCTGGTCTTGCGTGTCCTGGTCTTGCGTGTCCTGGTCTTGCGTGTCCTGGTCTTGCGTGCCCTGGTCTTGCGTGTCCTGGTCTTGCGTGCCCTGGTCTTGCGTGTCCTGGTCTTGCATGTCCTGGTCTTGCGTGCCCTGGTCTTGCGTGTCCTGGTCTTGCATGTCCTGGTCTTGCGTGCCCTGGTCTTGCGTGCCCTGGTCTTGCATGTCCTGGTCTTGCGTGTCCTGGTCTTGCGTGTCCTGGTCTTGCGTGTCCTGGTCTTGCATGTCCTGGTCTTGCGTGCCCTGGTCTTGCGTGTCCTGGTCTTGCATGTCCTGGTCTTGCATGTCCTGGTCTTGCGTGTCCTGGTCTTGCGTGCCCTGGTCTTGCGTGTCCTGGTCTTGCGTGTCCTGGTCTTGCGTGCCCTGGTCTTGCGTGCCCTGGTCTTGCGTGTCCTGGTCTTGCGTGCCCTGGTCTTGCGTGTCCTGGTCTTGCGTGCCCTGGTCTTGCATGTCCTGGTCTTGCATGTCCTGGTCTTGCGTGCCCTGGTCTTGCGTGTCCTGGTCTTGCATGTCCTGGTCTTGCATGTCCTGGTCTTACATGTCCTGGTCTTGCGTGTCCTGGTCTTGCGTGTCCTGGTCTTGCGTGTCCTGGTCTTGCGTGTCCTGGTCTTGCATGTCCTGGTCTTGCATGTCCTGGTCTTACATGTCCTGGTCTTGCGTGTCCTGGTCTTGCATGTCCTGGTCTTGCATGTCCTGGTCTTACATGTCCTGGTCTTGCGTGTCCTGGTCTTGCGTGTCCTGGTCTTACATGTCCTGGTCTTGCGTGTCCTGGTCTTGCGTGTCCTGGTCTTGCGTGTCCTGGTCTTGCGTGTCCTGGTCTTGCGTGTCCTGGTCTTGCGTGTCCTGGTCTTGCGTGTCCTGGTCTTGCGTGTCCTGGTCTTGCGTGTCCTGGTCCTGGTATTAGAGTGTAGTTGATCACCTGGTCAAGTTTACGTTAGAAGAATTAATTGAGTGTTGATGTCAGCCTGAGTGAGCAGCACCTGTCTTACCTACCTTCTTTATTATTCCCATTCTCTCTGTCTTCCCCCCTGCCTTATTTCCTCCCTCCCTTCATCTTCCCCCTTGCCTTATTTCCTCCCTCCCTTCATCTTCCCCCTTGCCTTATTTCCTCCCTCCCTTCATCTTCCCCCTTGCCTTATTTCCTCTCTCCCTTCATCTTCCCCCTTGCCTTATTTCCTCCCTCCCTTCATCTTCCCCCTTGCCTTATTTCCTCTCTCCCTTCATCTTCCCCCTTGTCTTATTTGCTCCCTCCCTTCATCTTCCCCCTTGCCTTATTTCCTCCCTCCCTTCATCTTCCCCCTTGCCTTATTTCCTCCCTCCCTTCATCTTCCCCTTGCCTGATTTCCTCCCTCCCTTCATCGTCCCCCTAGCCTTATTTCCTCCCTCCCTTCATCTTCCCCCTTGCCTTATTTCCTCCCTCCCTTCATCTTCCCCCTTGCCTTATTTCCTCCCTCCCTTCATCTTCCCCCTAGCCTTATTTCCTCCCTCCCTTCATCTTCCCCCTTGCCTTATTTCCTCCCTCCCTTCATCGTTCACTGCCTAAATCTCTCTCTCTCTCTTTCCCTTCCTGCTACTCACTTTACTTACGTCCCTCTTTCTCTCCATCCCATACAATCTCCCTCCCTCTCTCCCTCCCACCTGGTTGACCTGTAGACACCTGCCTCGAGGGCGGTAAGACAATGTGGATATTTATTTATAGAAAGATCAGAGATTTTTATATAAACATTACTTATACAGTCAGTTACACATGAGTGCAAATCATATATATATATATATATATATATATATATATATATATATATATATATATATATATATATATATATATATATATATATATATATATATATGTAATACATAACTTGAAAAGGGTAAAACAGACATACATACAGACATGTAGATGGACAAACACAGACTCAGCACAATAAATTATTCTTCTCACTGGATGAATAAGAGAAATATGTAATACTTTGCTATCTGATTTTCTGAAAGTTATCGCCCTCGCAGCAGGCTCCTCCAGTCCAACATAGAGGAGAGACTACTGTAGTGGAGGGTGTGGAGGAGCAGGGGTGCGAGGTGGTCACTCTCACGGCCTCCACAACAGTGTCACTATGGTAGTGGAGGCTGTAGTCCACTGAACAAGTCTGCTACGCGGGCGAAATGTTTCCAGTAATGATATATTGCACACGTCTTGTTCGTTGTCTTGTTAGTATTCTAAACCATGAACACAATAATAATAATAATAATAATAATAATAATAATAATAATAATAATAATTATTATTATTATTATTATTAAAATTATTATTATTATTAAAATTATTATTATTATTATTATTATTATTATTAGTATTATGGAACGTTATAAACTCGAAGATGACCCACACATCGCCTGTTAAAAATAATTAAGTAATAAGACCAGAAGTGCAGCAGACTTCAGTGCCTTGGATGAAGAACCCTGGGTAGGAGTAAAGGTAGGTAGGTAAGTTGTTAGGGAGTAGGTATTTAGGTAGGTGATAGTTATGAAGGTAGGGTTAGGTGGGGGTCATGGTGGGGGTGATGGTAGGTAGGGGTGATGGTAGGTAAGGGTGATGGTGGGGGTGATGGTAGGTAAGGGTGATGATGGTAGGTAGGGGTGATGGTAGGTAGGGGTGATGGTAGGTAGGGGTGATGGTAGGTAGGGGTGATGTTGGGGTGATGGTTGAGGTTATGGTAGGTAGGGGTGATGGTAGGTAGGGGTGATGGTGGGGGATGATGGTAGGTAAGGGTGATGGTGGGGTGTGATGGTTGGGGTTGATGGTGAGGGTGATGGTGGGGGTGATGGTGTGTGTGGGGGGTTGGGGGTGTGGGGGTGACGTACCTGCAGAGATAGTAAGGACGGTGACACAAGACAACAACAACAACAGTGGTCTGGCGGCCGGTAACATGGTCACCAGACCTCGGTCTCCCCTCTCTCAGGCACCCAAAACTCCCCTCGTGGCAATCAGTCCCAGCTGCATTGTCTGTGCCTCTACAGGTGCCAGGAGGCGGCCATGGTAGCTACGCTAGGCTCTACCTCTTAATTTTCCCCACCAGAGTTCCGGACGTCCAGCCTCGTAATGTTAAAATTGATCTCTGGTTTTACAGTCTCCATCACTCCCGGGTTTTTTTTCTGGGAACTGAGGGGAAGGGAAGTTTATCCACTAGCTGTGTGTGTATATATATATATATAATTTCCTTGTCCTTGTTTATGAGAGAAACGATAATCGAGTCACTTTTCTAGCACTTCCCAACAGGTATTGTTCCTGTGTGGTTTTATTTTTTGTTTTTTTTGAGTAGTGGCCCTATTTGAGGGCTCCCTCGGGTGTCTCTGAGGATCAAGGTGGATCCTCAGTTACTCTCTGACTTTTTCCTTGCCAGGGTGGGCGTCTGAGGCTGGCCAGGGAGGGTGGGAGAGAGGGAGAGCGAGGGAGAGTGAACGGGTGGAGGAGGCGCAATATGTATACCCAACGACGCCCGACACAACACTGGCGCGAACTGTGCATGTGGCGGGGGGATATTGATCAAGAGGCGCTACTGCGCATGCGCCGACCCCTCAGGTGGCTGCCTTAGTGCCCCCAACTCACTCAACTTCCCATCCATTTCTTCACCCACATCAATCCTCTTCTATCCGCAGCCAGCCAATCCATCGCCCTCATCTAACCTGGGGAAACGACTCCCTAATCATCCAACCGGCCATGACGACTGAATTGGATTGAACACGGCGGTGATATTTGGATCAGACGGAGAGAGTGTGCAAGGCGACACCTGCGTCGAACACCTGTGTGTCTCTCAGAACACAGAACACATCGTGGGAGATGCCGGCCACGGTGGGAGATAGCGCAGAGATACTCTCAGACAGCCGCACACAACGATACCAACGCCACCCTAGGCGTAGAACACCAAGTGTTTGTACTCACCTATTTTTGTTTACAGAGGTCACGTCTTGTTTAGAACACAGTGTTTGTCTAGAACACATTGTGTAGAACACGAGATGTGTAGAACACGAGTAGATGTGTAGAACATGAGTAGATGTGTAGAACACGAGATGTGTAGAACACGAGATGTGTAGAACACGAGATGTGTAGAACACGAGTAGATATGTAGAACACGAGATCTGTAGAACACGAGTAGATGTGTAGAACATGAGTAGATGTGTAGAACACGAGATGTGTAGAACACGAGATGTGTAGAACACGAGTAGATATGTAGAACACGAGTAGATGTGTAGAACAGGAACAGATGTGCAGAACACGAGTAGATGTGTAGAACACGAGTAGATGTGTAGAACAGGAACAGATGTGCAGAACACGAGTAGATGTGTAGAACACGAGTAGATATGTAGAACACGAGTAGATGTGTAGAACACGAGTAGATGTGTAGAACACGAGTAGATATGTAGAACACGAGTAGATGTGTAGAACACGAGTAGATATGTAGAACACGAGTAGATGTGTAGAACACGAGTAGATGTGTAGAACACGAGTAGATGTGTAGAACACGAGTAGATGTGTAGAACACGAGTAGATGTGTAGAACACGAGTAGATGTGTAGAACACGAGTAGATGTGTAGAACACGAGTAGATGTGTAGAACACGAGTAGATGTGTAGAATATGAGATGTGTAGAACACGGGTAGATGTGTAGAACACGAGTAGATGTGTAGAACACGAGTAGATGTGTAGAACATGAGTAGATGTGTAGAACACGAGTAGATGTGTAGAACACGAGTAGATGTGTAGAATATGAGATGTGTAGAACACGGGTAGATGTGTAGAACATGAGTAGATGTGTAGAACACGAGTAGATGTGTAGAACACGGAGTGTTTGTGTAGAACACAAGTTGTTGGTCGTACAGAACACGGTTGTCGTTGCACCTGCTTCACCAGTGGTAGATGAGTGGTTGAAGCAAATGCTTGCACACAGGCACCTAGACACCCCACAAACAATCTCAAGCTTCTTCTAAGATACACCAACTCTGAAGGTTTGAAGCCGATATGATGAGATATTCCCAAGTAATCACGGGAAAACCAATATTTCAATGTCCACAATATCTTTAATGAAATTGGGAAATTGGCAGCTACACTTCTCAAAATCAACTCACGGGTTGATTTAACAAGGGCATACCAATGCTTAAGGTTTGAAGTTGATCGGAAGACCATTTCCTAATTTATCCCACAGAAACCCATTCTAGAGAACAACTCCAAATGTCAACAGCTGCATTTGTTGTACCAGTATGTACAATAGTGTACATATTAACTGGGACTACTGAAACAAGACATTTGGGAAAATTGATGTTTATTGGAAAATACACGGCAATGATATGACAGATTATTGATTTAATAAGAGATATGACTAATCTTTGTTTTTATAAGCACTGCTACACACTTTGAAATAGAATTATATAATCGTATTTATGTATGTCTGTACCTAAATAAACACTTCCCCAGCTGCAGTGCACCAGCTTTGAAAGTTTGATGCCGATCGGATGAGGAATTCAAAAGGCTTTGAAGGTAGGAAAACGTAAAGAAATCATGGCAGGCACCTCAAAGATTAAAGATTCTTTGTTTCAGCATGATACAATGTTTGTACAGAGATGGTGACATTTAGGTGGTCGTGCAGAAAGTTCATCAGTGTGCAAAATATTTTTAATAAACTTAAGCCTATCGTAAGACTAAACAGGCAATAATTAATTGATTACTTACATAAGGTCTCAAGTTGTTTTTAACAATAAATACTTTTATCGAGTTTAATTATTTTAAGGATTACAAGTTGGCTTATAATTACAGGTTGGCTTATTATTACAGGTTGATTTATGATTAGAGGTAATGAGGATTCTAGCATATTAACAATAAATTTAGGAATTACAATGAACACTTGTCTTAAAGGCACTTCAGGAACATCTAAAAACTGGGATTAAACCTTAAGTTTGTAGAAACTACTACTACATACAATTTAATCGTTTCTGACTTCTCCTCATTACGTGCTCAAAATAGTCTGAGAATCTGAATGCAATAAGACACAGAGTTATTAGACCACAATGGATTCCCTCTCACATGGGTCTCCGTCAGTATTTCAAGCCAAAACTTGATTAAAATAAACTTTTAAAAAAAATGTCACATGTAAGTTTGGTTTTCAAACAGAATGTTTAAAACTAACTTTGCTAGAATAGAACTAGAAGCTAAGTTTGAAAAAGAAGATCGGTATAGTCAGGAACTAGCAGATCATTCGTCCACTACAACAAGTCTGAGTTTCTGGACTTGAAGAAGTTAGGTAAGGCTTCTCAGGAAACAGGACAAATGTTTCCCAACGTGGGTCTTAGTCATGTGATGACCCATAGCTGGGGCTTATGGTCATCTGACTGATGCCTTCCACTGGTTTACTGGTTCACCCCTTAAAAAATTATGGTTATAATTATAACCGGTATACTGCCTGGTTCCTTGCATACATGTACATATTTCCACATATGTTTATATGTAAAAATATGTGGAAATTTGAGCTATGTTTATATTTACAGCTGGGAATTTTATACTACAGTTATGAGAAGTCATGACGTAGCATTCTTTCCATAAAAATCTTCAAACGACATCAACAACTTCACTGATACTAGATGACTCCTAGTTCCTTACCTAGACCCCAGGTAGCAGCAAAGGGACCTATAGTTCTTCGTTTGGACACCAGATGGCAGCATATATAACCTCTAGTATAACTACCAGTGCAATATTGAATGAAATAAACATTACTTTTTCACTTTTTTGTAATCATTATTACTTACTAAAATTTTATTAAACACCATATTTACTACCAGTCAATTTTACTTTTGTGTGTACGCAAATGGGGCAAGCTCTTCCGCACAACCAATTACAGTCGGTGTCCCACAGGGAAGTGTCCTTGGCCCTCTTCTCTTTCTCCTATACATAAATGACCTACCAAATGCTTCGCAATTACTCAAACCCACACTTTTTGCAGATGACACTACATACGTCTTCTCTCACCCGAGCCCAGTCACGCTAGCCAATACTGTAAACACCGAATTACAGAAAATATCTACCTGGATGAGGACTAACAAACTTACACTAAACATTGACAAAACCTACTTCATTCAGTTTGGTAACAGAGCTACAGATGTCCCTCTTAACATAATGATAAACGGATCACCTATCACAAAGCTAACAGAGGGAAAATTCCTAGGAATCCACCTCGATAATAGACTCAAATTTCATACACATATACAACAAATTTCTAAGAAAATTTCCAAGACTGTAGGCATACTATCGAAGATACGGTACTATGTTCCACAGTCAGCCCTCCTGGCCCTTTATCACTCTCTTATTTACCCCTATCTCACCTATGGAATTTGTGCATGGGGCTCAACAACAATTAACCATCTCAGACCACTAATTACCCAACAAAAGGCTGCAGTTAGAATGATAACAAATTCTCACTACAGGCAACACACTCCACCAATATTCAAAACACTCAACCTACTCACCATACAAAACATCCTTACTTATTATTGCACCTATTACATACATAGAACACTTAACTCTGATATTAACCCTCCCCTCAAACATCTCCTTGCCAACCTCAACAGAACACATGATCATAACACAAGGCACAGATCACTCTTTGATGTTCCTCGTGTCCATCTCATGCTATGCAAAAACTCAAGGCACATAAAAGGCCCTAAAATCTGTAATTCATTACCTGTAAATATAAAAGAAACACTACCTGTTTATAAATTCAAGTCTCTTCTCAAAGATCACTTACTCACTCAAAACCAAATAAATACTGAATAACTGAACCTTATAAATTGTATATCCTATATGTTACTCACAATTATATCACACAAATGTTAAACCTAGGACCCAATCTAACTTTATTATTTTTTTAAATACACTACCTAACAGAATACTCCATTCGACTGAATGTACAGCAATGCAAGCAACCATATGACCTGTCGTTGTAATACTCATTTGTGCTTTATAGTTATCTGTTT
Source organism: Cherax quadricarinatus (assembly GCF_038502225.1). Lineage (NCBI taxonomy): Eukaryota > Metazoa > Arthropoda > Malacostraca > Decapoda > Parastacidae > Cherax > Cherax quadricarinatus. Next base: position 19,307,669 of record NC_091357.1, read on the forward strand.
ACAATAATGATTTATCACTGATTTCATCATTGCTTAGTTAATCTTAAGTTAATTTTAAGCCAGCCCGTAATGCTATGCATATAAGTGGCTTTGGCATGCTGCTCTTACCTGTATTTTTTGTACCTCTGTAAGTATGCTTAAATTACTAAATAAATAAATAAATAAATAAATAAATAAAAGGTACCTGTAGTTCCTCATATGGACACTAGATGGCAGCAAATGTACCTGTAGTTCCCCATCTGGACACTAGATGGCAGCAAAGGTACCTGTAGTTCCACATCTGGACACTAGATGGGAGCAAATGTACTTGTATTTCATCTGGACACTAGATGGCAGCAAAGGTACCTGTAGTTCCACATCTGGACACTAGATGGCAGTAAATGTAAGCCACAGCACCGTGTCTTCCTTTGCAGATGACACCCGAATCTGCACGACAGTGTCTTCCATTGCAGACACTGCAAGGCTCCAGGCGGACATCAACCAAATCTTTCAGTGGGCTGCAGAAAACAATATGAAGTTTAATGATGAGAAATTTCAATTACTCTGATATGGTAAACATGAGGAAATTAAAACCTCATCAGAGTATAAAACAAATTCCAGCCACACAATAGAAAGAAAAACTAACGTCAAAGACCTGGGAGTGATCATGTCGGAGGATCTCACCTTCAAGGACCATAATATTGTATCAATCGCATCTGTTTGAAAAATGACAGGATGGATAATGAGAACCTTCAAAACTAGGGATGCCAAGCCCATGATGGCACTCTTCAGGTCACTTGTTTTATCTAGGCTGGAATATTACTGCACACTAACAGCATCTTTTAAGGCAGGTGAAATTGCTGACCTAGAAAATGTACAGAGAACCTTCACGGCATGCATAACGGAAATAAAACACCTCAATTACTGGGAGCGCTTAAAGTTCCTGAACCTGTACTCCCTGGAATGCAGGCGGGAGAGATACATGATTATATACACCTGGAAAATCCTAGAGGGACTAGTACCAAACTAGACTCGGCAGACGATGCAACGTCCCCCCAGTGAAAAGCAGGGGTGTCACTAGCATGCTAAGAGACAACAAAATAAATGTCAGGGGTCCAAGACTGTTCAACTGCCTCCCAGCATACATAAGGGAGATTACCAGTAGACCCCTGGCTGTCTTCAAGCAGGCACTGGACAGGCACCTAAAGTTGGTACCTGACCAGCTGGGCTGTGGCTTGTACATTGGATTGCATGCAACCAGCAGTAACAGCCTGGTTGATCAGGCCCTGTTCCACCATGAGCCCTGGTCACAGACCGGGCCGCAGGGGCGCTGACCCCCGGAACTCTCCCCAGGTAAACTCCAGGTATATGTACCTGTAGTTCATCTGGACACTAGATGGCAGCAAAGGTACCTGTAGTTCCACATCTGGACACTAGATGGCAGCAAAGGTACCTGTAGTTCCTCATCTGGACACTAGATGGCAGCAAAGGTACCTGTAGTTCATCTGGACACTGGCAGCAAAGGTACCTGTAGTTCCTTATCTGGACACTAAATGGCAGCAAAGGTACCTGTAGTTCCACATCTGGACACTAGATGGCAGCAAAGGTACCTGTAGTTCCTCATCTGGACACTAGATGGCAGCAAAGGTACCTGTAGTTCATCTGGACACTGGCAGCAAAGGTACCTGTAGTTCCTTATCTGGACACTAAATGGCAGCAAAGATACCTGAAGTTCCTGATCTGGACACTAGATGGCAGCAAAGGTACCTGTAATTCCTCATCTGGACACTAGATGGCAGCAGGGGTACCTATAGTTCCTCGTCTAAATACTAGATGGCAGCATGACGTCAGATAAAAAAAAAAAAACAGAAATTGACATTATTCTATAACTAAGGGTGCAACTGCTACTGCTGCTACTACTACTACTACTATTGCTGCTACTACAACTACTACTATTGCTACTGCTAATACTCTACTACTACTGCTGCTACTACTACTACTCCTATTACTACTCCTCTATTACTACTACTGCTTCTAGTACTACTTTCACTACTACTGACCCGGTGGCCTGGCTGGCAAAGCTCCCGCTTTACACACGGAGGGCCCGGGTTCAATTCCCGGCAGGGAAGAAACATTTCGACGTGTTTCCTTACACCTGTTGTCCTGTTCATCTAGCAGCAAGTAGGTACTTGGGTGTTAGTCGACTGGTGTGAGTGGCATCCTGGGGGACAAGATTGAAGGACCACAATGGAAATAAGACAGACAGTCCTTGATGACGCACTGACTTTCTTGGGTTATCCTGGATGGCTAACCCTCCGGGGTTAAAATCCGAACGAAATCTTATCTCACATTGTGTTTTGTGTAATTATATGATCATCAATACTGTACTTATTACAGTTTCACGGTGCTCGTGGCTCAGTTGGTAGCGTCCTCAGCTCACCCATTCTGGCACGAGGTGAAACACTAGACACGTTTCGTCACCTTACCCCTGCTACCTCTGTTTACCTAGCAGTAAGTAGGTACTTGGGTGTTAACCTACTCTTGTGGGTCGTACCCTGGAGTAGAGGATGAAAAGAGGGTGAGATTCTTCCTTTCAAATTACAACATATATAAATTAAATAATAATGAGAAAAGTCCAGAGGATTCATAGGATTTCAGAGAGAGAATTAGTATGATGGGGAGCGCTAAACCCGTAGGAATTATACAGCGCGCGAGTGTCCCCTCGATGACGCACCTATATGCACCCAGCAGCGCTAGGTGCTGTTCATGATCCGAGGAGACTCGTGGTAGTGGTTGTTCTGTTACTTGAGGCGGGAGAATGTGTCACAGAATCTAATTTCAACCACCTGGCTGGCTACCCCTGTGGGGTTAAAAACTCCAACAAATCTTAATCTCTTACATTAGCAAAGAGATGTGTTTTATAAGGTAGTTATCCCTAATAACGTTAAAAATCAGTTTTCTGTAGTAAATCTAAAAACAATAACACAGAGGCATTCTAAATTGAATTAACCCTCGTCAATATCTTCCATAAAAGAGACATAATCTGCAAACAAGAATGAATTTATTATACAAACATGATCCAAATTCTATACAGCAGTTATATAATAAATGAGTGTTAATTGTAAGACTAAGTTTCATATATTATAAAAGTATCAGACTTTTTGAACGCATCCTCGACTGCTGGCTGGCTGCAGGAGAGCTATATTTTTGGCGATTTTTTTTAGCTGATTTAAGGATTTGTGAGGACTAAATCCTTAGGATATCCTTGAAGGAGTAAGTTATTTGCGTTGTCGAAATGGAGTTTGTGAGAATCATGGTTCCTGGGGCCAGAATTTCAGCGGAAACCTTCCCTGGGATGAAGCCTTGATGCTGGTGACGGGCTCGTGATCCAAGGTGTTGGAGCTACCCTCCTCTTTCCCCGGCTTATTATGCCCCCTCCCGGAGGGTTTGTAAACTAGGGTAACCCAGGAAAGCCAAGCGGCTTTGTTTGTTTCCAGTGAGGACCTGTGTTATCCTCTCCCCAGGATGCCACCCACAAGTCACCTAACACCCAAGTACCTACTTACTACTAGGTGAACATGGGCAATAGGTGCTCGGAATTGAGCCCAGCATCTCCACTCATCGCCAGGATTGAACCTGAGGCTTTCAGTTGTGAGCTGAAGGCCCTACCTTGGGTTATCCTGGGTGGCTAACCCTCCGGGTTAAAAATCGCAGGGGATGATGACCTGGGGTAAAAGGATGATCTGGGACCAAAGGATGATGATCTGGGGCTAGGGAATGATGACCTGGGGCCAGAGGATGATGATCTGGGGCCAAGAGGATGATCTGGGACCAAAGGATGATGATCTGGGGCTAGGGAATGATGACCTGGGGCCAAGAGGATGATGATCTGGGGCCAAGAGGATGATGACCTGGGGCCAAGAGGATGATGACCTGGGGCCAAGAGGATGATGATCTAGGACCAAAGGATGATGATCTGGGGCCAAGAGGATGATGACCTGGGGCCAAGAGGAGGATGACCTGGGGCCAAGAGGATGATCATCTGTGGCCAAGAGGAGGATGACCTGGGGCCAAGAGGATGATGACCTGGGGCCAAGAGGATGATGATCTGGGGCCAAGAGGATGATGACCTGGGGCCAAGAGGAGGATGACCTGGGGCCAAGAGGATGATGACCCAGGGCCAGAGAATGATGACCTGGGGCCAAGAGGATAAGATAAGATTTTGTTTGGGTTTTTAACCCAGGAGGGTTAGCCACCCAGGATAACCCAAGAAAGTCAGTGCATCATCAAGGACTGTTTGTCTTATTTCCATTGGGGTCCTCAATCTTGTCCCCCAGGATGCGACCCACACCAGTCAACTAACACCCAGGTACCTACTTGCTGCTAGGTGAACAGGACAACAGGTGTAAGGAAACGCGTCGAAATATTTGCACCCCGCTGGGAATCGAACCTGGGCCCTCCGTGTGTGAGGTAAGAACTTTGCCAGCCAGGCCACGGGGTCACCCTGAAGACCAGAGACCAAGAGCCTAGAGAGAGAGACAGAGACAGAGAGAGAGAGAGAGAGAGAGAGAGAGAGAGAGAGAGAGAGAGAGGCTGAGGACCTAGAGCAAGAGGCTCTAAGTAATGCCTCAAAATATGTATCAACACACTAAGTGTTTGCAGTGTGATGGTCTGTTGTGGTCCATCCAAAATGTAGATCAAAGTTAATACATCAAATAAAGTATTGACTGTTTTGTGTGAATTTATTCATTTTACGTTACTGACTCTTGGTGTTTGTATTATACAGCTATGTGTCGATTAGTGCGAATAATGAATCCCATGAAGTGGTCGCATTATTCAGATTTGCACTATTCAAATTATATGCTGTTTTTTGTGTATCCATATGCTCTTGCACAACCGTCCACAGGATGGATATGGGGTGCACAGTGCACAATAAACTGGCCACTTTGGTGGCAAAATCTAAAACTGATTTGAAGAGTTTGGGTAAAAAAATAGAATTAATTTTCATCAAATCAAAGTTCTTATTATTCGAACTTGCATCACTGACACAGAGGTGACAGAGATTATGTTCTCTCCCTAAGCCATAAATTTATGCTGAGTTTTGTTTAATTTATTGTCCTCTTTGCACTGTATGACTCTTGAAGGTTTAGCACTTCATTTTGATGATAATATATAATAATAATATCCTCTTTTAATCTTATTTTATTGTATAAGTTTATAATATTCCATTAGATTGACAATCATATTTATTATACGTTGCAGTACAGAATTAATATTCCATCTTTCATAAATATATTTCTGTTAAGTCAATTTCAAACTTTTTGAAATTTTTTTAATGAATTTTTTGCCTAAGAAAATCTGCCATTTATAGCAATCTTGCTGATTGAATTTAATCTTAAGTATGGGCTGCCTGTTCCTCATTCATTGCTTTTCTCTTTGTATGGTATGTTGTATTCAAGCAAAAAAATTTAAGGTATAAGAACTTTTTTTAATTTGTGAATGCCAGAAAGTACAGTACATGCTCGACAATGAATCATCAAATTAATACCAAAGATCTTGTCTGGCTTTTACAGTTTAATTTAAGGTATTATGTACTGTACTGTATATATGGTGTATTGTACTGTTCTGTCCCTAAAGTTGAACTGCTCCTTTTATTATATAACCTAAGCTTTGAACTTTCCACAGAATGGTTTTAACTCGAATTATGTCATCAAGGTTAAGAACGGTCTTCCGACCTCTGTTCCTAACAAATCAAAACATGTCCAGTTCTTCTGAAACCCTACTTGAAGAGGTGGGCGATAAGGGTTTAATAACACTCAATCGTCCTAAGGCCTTGAATGCTCTGAATATTAACATGATACGACAGATATACCCCAAACTGCAGGAGTGGGAGACGACCAAGACCATGGTTATCATCAAAGGTACTGTGAATAAGTAAAGTATTTTTTTTAAAGGCACAAACAGCCAGCTGATCTATCATGTACAGTAGTCTTCTCTGACAACTCTGATCAAGTCAAAAACATGAGAATGTTATACAGGAGTGGAAGTTTTTCGTAACATACAGGCGAGCCCTGCTTTACAGTGCTTCACTTTAGAGCGTTTCGCTAATGCATCGGTTTTCAATTATACCCATTCTTCATTCATTCAGACTAACTACAATAAATATATTCACCACTCACTATAAGCAAATACCTGGAGTATACCAGGCAGTGGGGGTCAGTGCCCCCACTGCCTGGACAAAAGACAAAAATATTTTAAGGTAAATAATGTGTGTACTGTATATTAATTTTTTTTAGGCCTAGCTCTATTGCTCACTTATTACATGATAGCTTAAACATGTTATCAGGCTTTTATATGTATTCAGAAGTGAAAAAAAGGCCATGATTCACTTTACAGCAGTAGCCCGGAACCTGCTGTATAAGCGGGGCTTTTCTGTATTTTACTCATACTAATAATGCCTTCGTTAAGGGGTAAAGGATCTAGATGACAGTGAATGAGTCTTAATGCAAGGTATTGGAGCTACTTTTTCCTTCCTAGAATGAAATCTGGTTACCTCTCATTCCCCAGGTATTGTATAAACTCTTCAAGCTTAGTATTACCTCTGGATATAATATGAAATAATAGTAATTAAAAATGCTAGACATATCAACATAACGCTTCATAAGAATGAATATTCATAAAAATGTGAAGTGATTTTTTTTCCTTCTGCATTATTTGTTGATTTTAAACTTAAAGTAACATTATAATTTGCATCAGTAAGATGTAACCTGGGATAGTTTTGACTCTGTCAGTGTAAGGTTATGAAACATGTCCAGTTATAGAAGTTTGGGCTTTTACTGAATTTTTGGGGTTATCCTGGGTAATTTACATACATTACAAAGTATGATAATTGTACTTATGTGTATCTGTACCTAAATAAACTTACTTAATAATCACTACAGGTGCTGGGGATAAGGCCTTCTGTGCTGGAGGTGATGTGCTCTCAATCGTACAGACTGTCAATGATGAAAACCCAGTTGGCGAATACTTCTTCCGTGAGGAGTATAAACTCAATTGTCTCATTGGAACATTCCACATACCTTACATTGCTCTAATTGATGGTAAGTTCTCACTGTTAATGCTTTTCTCAGAAATGTAGAAGATTGTCACTGTCTTATCACTGATAGTTGTAGTTCAGTATCCTTTGTTATACTTCTTGTTTTTGTTCTAAAAATAATAAGTGGGCTCACTGTTCTGTTATTTATAATTATGTTCTTTTATTCTGCTTTTGGTGCCATTGAAATGAGTTATTTTGTTATCGAGATTCAACATGTACATTGATTATTTGGTTGATTCTTACAGTGTATAAATCTGTAGTGGAGGGAAGGGACAAGGTGTGTTCCTAAAATTATATATGTAAATGTTTTTTTCAATATTATAGGTGAATATTGGTCATCATCCTGATGTAAACCATTTTAAATTCATTATTTACTTCGATGTTAATTGTTAAGGAATCAGGGCATCATAGCATGAAGGCAGTATCATCATCAAAGTCTACATGTTTCGGGTGTTGGGTGGTATTAGGTAGGTCGCTGATATAGAGGAAGAAAGAACAGGGTCTAGAATGCCTCATTGGGGTACTCTAAAATTCATTATTAGGGCATTAGATGTACGTAGTGTCCCTTATAGCTACATGTTGGTGCCTTTTAAAGAGGTAAAACTGAAAATACTTGCATGTGTGCCCAATGAGTGCATGGTGATTTAACTCAAAGTATAATATTGTGGTCAGCAGTGTCAAAAGCCTTTGACAGATCAATAAAAAGTCAAGCATGTTACGCTTTACTTTAAAGTGCTTAAAAAACTGTCAAGCATTTTTAATGTTACATCATTTGTGCTTTCTCAGGTCTGAATTCAAATTAAGAAGGAGTAAGCACATTGTGCTTAGTTAAGTATGTGTACAACTGCTTGGGGGTTACTTTCTCAAGCATTTTTCATAGTATTTGTAGATTTAATATTGACCTGCAATTTTTAATATAAATTTGATCACCACTTCTGTGGATGAGTGTTTTCCTGACTTTTCAGATAGTCTGGAAAAGTTTACTCTTCAAATGATTGGTTGAAAGGTATTGAAATAACTGCAATGGAATGTATTGGAATCTATAACATGCTAGAAACTAGGAATTACAATTTTCTTTACTTTGGGCTAATTGCTTGAAGAGTAATTAGCACAGTTACCAAACCTATTAGCTCAGAGCCAATTAATCATAATTCTGAGTGTTGATGTTTGTCCAGGCATCACAATGGGTGGTGGTGTTGGTCTCTCCGTCCACGGTCAGTATCGAGTCGCTACAGAGCGGACATTGTTCGCCATGCCTGAGACAAGTATTGGGCTTTTTCCCGATGTTGGCGGCTCTCACTTTCTGCCTCGACTAGGAGGTCGGCTTGGCATGTTCTTGGCTCTGACAGGTAAGAACATCATCATGTCCACATCTATAACGATGCATAAAATGTTTGTAGCTTAAATTATTTGATTACTTTAAATAAAAAATAAAATTAAACTTCTCTCAGGAAATTTATGAATCGATTTTGGAGAACTGGTTAGTCAGACTTGTGTTCTGGAGGTGGGAAGGGCAATGTCTGCACTCTGAAGGAGTGACAGGCAGTGCTGTTGCAGCCGGAGGGTAATCTGAATTATGATGTCTGCACACTTTTGGCAAGACAGTGATTGAATGAATGATGGTGAATATGCTTACTTCTTTGGGTCATCCTGCCTTGTCAGGAGATGGCTGTTAAAAAAAGTTGTAGATATAGGTGTGGAACAATGTGGGCATAATTTACATAACAATTTAAAAAAAAAAATTATGTTCAGTATTTCAGATAAGTTGATTAATTATATAGCCTAGAGGGAGTGAGAGGAGTGATGAACAGATTATTAAAATTCTGGTTACTTGTAATGTTTTTGATTAAATTTTTGCATTAGTGAGATTAACAGAGCATATATTTGTATATTTTGCGACAGTGTTCTGCACATAAGTGTATTTGCTTCAAAAAAAACAACTTAGGGGGGGGGGAGAGCTGCTTCAGGTGCTGTCTATTGTGGGAACATCCATGGTTATTGAATTACTAATTAGGTCATCACGAGGAATAAAAATGCACAATACTGTGACTGAAACAATACACAAATAACCTGCACATAGGAGAAACATGTGATGACATGTGATAAATGGAAGAAGAGAGGGGTAAGGAGAGGAGAAGGTTGAGGTATTCAATCCCTCAGCCTGGAATCGATGTGTTCAGTCCATCACTCTTGTAGAGAGTACCGCATATGGCCAGAGAAGTGGCATATATGCATTATTTTGGTAACTATCGACCCTAGACAGAGGCTTCTTGATGCCAGTGAGGTGCTCTTAATCCAAGGTATTAAACCTGTCCTCCCCTCCCTTGGATCTATCTGAATGCCTTCCATTACATATACAAATGTTTATTTCTTAATGCAGTACAAAAATAATAGAGTTATATGTATTAAAAACTGTTAAGCACAAATGAGTGTATTTCAGGAAGACTAATTCTAATGCTTAAATATTACTTAAGACTTAGACATACATTTTTAAGTAGGATTTCTTATGCAGTTAACTACAATCTTATGTGCAATAAAAATATAGCTAATGTACAAATGGTTCAATTTTAAAAGTGTGACTTATTCTGCATGACCCCTATTGATTTACCACTCCCTCTTGAATGTAGTAATAATAATAATAATTTGGTGGCTGTTTGTTCATACTTTCTGTAGTGTGGAGAAAGACATTAATGTACAGTTTAGAATATTTATTAAAGGAAACATTTTGCCCCCTTGTGATTTCTTCAATCCTTATTACATTGGGACTGAAGAAGCCATTTTTAGTGAAATGTTTGTTTGAAGAAATGTCCTGAACTGTACACAAGTGTCTTTCAGCAAATCTTGTTGGTATCACCATACCATTTACTGTCATACTTTCTGAAGGTCAGCGGCTCAAGGGTCATGATGTGTTGAAGGCAGGTGTGGCAACCCACATATGTGATAGCGAAAGGATTCCTGAGTTAGAGAAGTCATTATTGAACCTTACGTCCAACTATCCTGAAGATATTGCTGCAGTGCTCAATAAATTCAGTGAGGTAATTTAATGTTGTACTCGGAGAATTACTTAAACTTTACACAAATAACCCGTATACACCTACCATCCGACTTACGACCACTCGACTTATGACCGTGTTTTTTATGCCAAATTTCTGGGAAATAAACAACTATTTGTGTTGTACACAGTGTTTATCCTAAACCTTACAGTATAAAATACAGTACTAACAACATAAAAAGTAAAGTAAAACATGAAATACCAAAATAAAACAATAAAATAAAGTCATTACAAAAATGTTTTGTTGATATTCAGTAGTAAAGTTCGACTTACGACCATTTCGACTTACGACCGGTTTCTCGGAACCGAACTCGGTCGTAAGTCGGATGGTAGGTGTATAAGTTTCATTCTCCTACGTGCGGGTTATTTGTGTATTGTTCCAATTACAGCATTGTGCCTTTGTTTTTCATTACTTAACTTTAGTTTGTACACTTTTTTTTGTCTGTGTAATGTTATTTTCATTGTTCTTGTTTTTTTTTTTAACAAGTTGGCCGTCTCCCACCGAGGCAGGGTGACCCAAAAACAAAATACTTTCATCATCATTCAACACTTTCACCACACTCACACATAATCCCTGTTTTTGCAGAGGCACCCAGAACACAACAGTTTAGAAGCATATACGTATAAAGATACACAACATATCTTGTATTTACAAATAAACAGAAGACACAGGTTACAGAGTAAGGTTTTAACGGGAGAATGTGTCATTATGTGAGGTGCTCCACACACAGCAAAATGTTGATCTAGTAAAAGTTTTTGTCAACCTGTTTCTCTTCTTCACTGTTGTCAGCAGTATGCCATTAGCATAATACAACAGTTAAGTTGCCTTGAAATCTGACCTAACTTTTGTGACACTTAAAATTACTTCTGATGACCTAGGTATCTCAATTATAGTTTGTTGTTTGAGATTTTTCTAAAACTGTAAATCACAGTATCCAGTTAGGAAGAGCATCTTGTAACATAAATATTGAGACAGATATTCCCTTACAGGAGGCAACTTTTAGCAAGGATGAGCCTTTCTCCCTACAGCCTGTCCTCTCAAAGATACAGTCTTGCTTTTCTGGCACCAGTGTAGAAGAAATCATCTCCAACTTGGAAAAGGTAAAGAATGTGGTGTGCTTTATTGAGAGTGGGAGCTGAATTGCTTTGCCAAAGTTGACCAAGCTGAAGGATACCTTATGGTCACCCATCCACTTACTGGCTAGCTGTGTTTAGTCATTACATACTGTACCTCCCACCACTCCTCCTTCATGAGAGGTGGGTTTGTTGTTTAATACAGGCAGAGTGCTGTTACACCTCCATTTTATGAAAGCACAGCACCAAAAAAAAATCAGTAAAAGATCAAGTATCATATTGTGATTTTATTATTGAAAAGGGTAATGACGGCTTCTAGGCTGTTATTAGGCTGTTATATGTTGTTGGGTTGAAAGGTTGTGACTGATTTTAGGCTGGCACAATTATCACCCTCCAGCACATGGCCCCAGGGAGGGGCTTACAAATGAACAAAGAAAATAGAAGCACTGCAGTTGGCTTAATGGCTCATGGCAGGAAAGAAAGAAGTGGAAATTAGAAGGTTGGAAAAAAAGAAAGTGAAGAAAATACAGAAAAGAAAAGGTGAGAAGGCAAAGGTTAGGGTGGGTGGGTGGGTGTGTGGGTGTGTGTGTGTGTGTGTGTGTGTGTGTGTGTGTGTGTGTGTGTGTGTGTGTGTGTGTGTGTGTGTGTGTGTGTGTGTGTGTGTGTGTGTGTGTACATACTCACCTAATTGTACTCGCCTAATTGTGGTTGCAGGGGTCGAGACTCAGCTCCTGGCCCTGCCTCTTCACTGATTGCTACTAGGTCCTCTCCCTCTCTGCTTCCTGAGCTTTGTCATACCTCTTCTTAAAACTGACTGTGTGTGTGTGTGTGTGTGTGTGTGCGCGCACGTGCGTGCGTGCGTGCATATGCATACATGTGCGTGCGTGCGTGCTCTCTGAAGATTAGAGCATTGTACAGTGTATGTATTGAAAAAGGCAGGTATCTGTAGAAACAAAACTGTAAGATTCATGTAAGGAATGTTGTGTATGAGGGTCAGTTCAACAAGACTTCATCTTTGAAGACTGGAAGAAGGGTAGATAGTTACAGAGGATGTCCAGTTTGTATGACAGTAAGGGGTTCTGGTCTCTGCTTTTTCTCACTCAGTCATGACTTGATAATTTCCAGCTAACTGAAATATTATCTTTACTTTCATCTCTAAAGTAATGAGTTTCTTGTGTTGCAAATATTGAAGAGTTTGGAATAACACCAGTGAAAAACAGGATGGTGGTAGGGCCATGGGTTAAATTAGAGTACAGTATGCTGTGTCAGCACTTTATGAATCAAGATTCCTCAACATACTATCATCAGATACAGGAGGGCCTCGCTTATACAGCAAGTTAGGTTTCGAGCTACTTGTGTAAAACAAAAATTGCTGTAAAATGAAACAGCCTTTTTCACTTTCAAATGCATATAAAAGCCTGGTAACATGTTTACACTATCATATATTAGTGAGCAATAGAGCAAGTCCTAAAAACTGCATATACAGTACACACATTACTTTCCTTAAAATATTTTCATCCTTAGCTTATAGTGAGTGGTGAATTTAATATTTGTTGTAGGGAGTCTGAATAAATGAGAATGGGTATAATTGAAAACCGGTACATTAGCTGAATGCTGTAAAGTGGACTCTGCTTGTATTAGGAATATTGCCAGAATAAAGACACGGAAGTTGTCAAGAAGAAGCTGGACAGCTTCATGCTCCAAGTACTGGATTGTGATGACTGTATGGGCTACTTGCACAAACAGCAGAGTTGACCATGCAGTGAATATGCAGGCAGACTGTTAACATCTTCCTAATAATTGTCACACGTAATATAAACCTTCGTAAAAATATTTGAGTCTTCTTTAGGAATTTGCATGAAGTTTTGACATTTACATCTGCAGACCCCAGACAGTGGTGATGCAAGGATCATCTTGTGTTGAAAACTTTGAGAGATGACATGAAGACTGACTTAACCATTTCAGACTAGGTGGACTAGTATTGTATTTTATGTACACAGGAGATTTATTGTTGTTTTGCCAGCAGGATGGATCTGAGTGGGCACAGAAACAATTGTCTATTTTGAAAAAGTCATCTCCCACATCACTCAAGGTGACTTTTGAACAAATAGAGCGAGGAGCACAGCTCACTCTCCAAGAGTGCCTCTCCATGGAGCATCGAATTGTCAGTCGGATTTACAAGGGCCACGACTTTAAAGAAGGTCGGTTGTGTTGTGCTATTTTTTTTTTAATTTTAAAGTAAAGTGAGTAATGTGAGACATTTAGGCAACTTTCGTTGACAAGCAAGTTTTATTCCTGATTTTAAACTTAATTTTTCAATATTTTCACTTCATTACTTGAAGAAAATATTTTTCTGGTCCTGCAGCTTAATGGGGTTTTTTGATCAGTAAATGCATGAAAGAAGGGAGGGTACCTCAGGACTGACAAAGAGCATGCATAGTTCCTTTGTATAAAGGAAAATGGGACAAGAGAGAGTGTAAGAATTATGAAGGAATGAGGTTGTTGCGTATACTGGGCAAAGTGTATTATAAAATTATTATTGCAGAGTTAAGGGTAAGACAGAAAGTAGGATAGCAGAGGAGCAGTGAGGATTTAGGAAAGGAAGGAGATGTGTAGACTAAGTATTTACATTAAAGCACATAAATAAACAGTACTTAGATAAAGGTAAATAACTGTTTGTCACATTAATAGGAAATGGCTGATGTGTTAAAAACAAAATTGTGTACATATATATATTTAGGTTGTTCAGGAGGGGTTTGGGATGTATGCTGTCTGGGGTGACATCTAAATTGTTGTATCTGCACACCTCTGGAAAGACTGATGGTGTGAATGATAGTGAAAGTGTTTCTTTTTCAGGTCACCCTGCCTCTTTGGGAGACAGCTGACGTGTTAAAAAAATTAGGTTGTAATATTTTGAGTTGACAGATATTTAATTTTAATTATGTTGCGCACAATAGATGTCAGAAATTTCTGTGGGAAGAAACATGCCCTAATAATACGGCACATATTATTAGGGTGAGGGTTCCCATTCATTTGAGAGTTATGCAGCTTTCAGCAGTATACATGATAAAAACAACATACACTTCAGAGTGCTTACAACCTGCACCTGGGAAACACAAACAAAGTCTTGAAAAACATAAACGATGAAGAAAGCAAAGTGTACCGGGAAAGTTATCTTACTCTTGTATTTGTGAGGAAGCACTCAAACTATAGGGGATCAATGTGATGGGAATGGGAGGTAAGAAGGTTTGATCTTTGGAAAAGGAGGCTATAATTCTAATTCTTTGAATCAAAGGCCCTTTATTTGCATCTCCCTCTGAAGGGAGAAAAATTATGAAACCCTTTGGTCTGAGAGAGGGTAATCTGCTTCTTACTCTAGTTATTGCATAAGTCTCTGGCCAACTAAGACACAGTCACCCATTTCTTAGACTGCTATACACCACAGATTTTAAAGATGAATAAATGAGTGTTATTTTTGCAGGTGTTCGTGCTGTACTGATAGACAAGGACCACAAGACCTCGTGGAGCCCCGCCACCCTAGAAGAAGTGCCAACTGAAGACATTATTCAGTATTATTTCTCTCCTCTTGACCCAGAAAAAGAGCTTATGTTTTAATATTATTTTTTAGCCAGTATCTTCTCTTGTATACATTCACCTTACAAAGAACCATAGCTTCTCGTATGTTATCCATAAACAGCGCTGTATGACCCTTGTGGGTTTAGCGCTTAGTTTTGATTGTAATAATCTTTCTTTCTTTCAACACACCGGCCATATCCCACCGAGGCGGGGTGGCCCAAAAGGAAAAACGAAAGTTTCTCCTTTTACATTTAGTAATATATACAGGAGAAGAGGTTACTAGCCCCTTGCTCCCGGAATTTTAGTCGCCTCTTACAACACACGTTGCTTACGGAGGAAGAATTCTGTTCCACTTCTCCATGGAGGTAAGAGGAAATAAACAAGAACAAGAACTAGAAAGAAAATAGCAGAAAACCCAGAGGGGTGTATATATATATGCTTGTACATGTATGTGTAGTGTGACCTAAGTGTAAGTAGAAGTAGCAAGACATGCCTGAAACCTTGCATGTTTATGAGACAGAAAAAAGGACACCAGCAATCCTACCATCATGTAAAACAATTACAGGCTTTCGTTTTACACTCACTTGGCAGGATGGTAGTACCTCCCTGGGTGGTTGCTGTCTACCAACCTACTACCACAGGACGGTACTACCTCCCTGGGTGGTTGCTGTCTACCAACCTACTACCACAGGATGGTAGTACCTCCCTGGGTGGTTGCTGTCTACCAACCTACTACCACAGGATGGTAGTACCTCCCTGGGTGGTTGCTGTCTACCAACCTACTACATAGGTGTAATAATAATATCCATAAAAAATTATTTGTGGTTTACCTTTAAGCATTTTGTATTACATTTCCATTTTTACTCCATATAAAGTTTAGTAATACTGGAACACCAAGATACTTCACTTGTTCTCTGGTCACCTCACCGCTAAACAAGACTGAGAATTCATCACAAGTCATTCCTTACAAAGTCAATAAATGACTTGATGTACTATGAGTGTGTCAGCCAGGGTAACATTAATAAAGGGTACAGGGTAAACTGGTTAGCCAGACTTGAGTCCTGGAGGTGGGCAGGTACTGCGCCTGCACTATGAAGGATGAGTAGGGATGTTACAGTTTAGAGGGTCATTTAAATTGTTATGTATTAGCTTATAACATGATTGCTATTAAATAAATGATGATGAATAAGTTTCTTTTTTTGTTTTATTTGGGTCATCCTTACTGAGTGCAATATAGTCGGTGTTTTAAAAATAAGACATCAAAATAAAACAAAAATAGAAGAGGAGAGTAGAAGTTATGAGAGAGATTTTTAGTAAGAGATCAAGAATAAGTTCGGAAAAAATAAGAAGGCGCAAAACTTTGGCTGGAATAACATACAAATATCCCACATGTAGGAGACAAATGTTTGACAATGTTTCAGCCTAAGTTGGACTGAAACATCCTAAATTTCATCTTAAACATTATAATAAGTTTGAGTCTCCTACGTGTGGGTTATTTCATGCCAGGAACCTCATCAGAACTACAGCAGCCTTCAGGGACAGCTATACATACAGGAGCTTCAGGTTTGTGAGACTTGCTTCATCAAATAAACAGTTGCACCACATCAGTTTTCGAGTCGGAGAGAAAACAATATTTTTCACCTCCAACAAACGGCGCTGTATAATAACCCTTGTAGGTTCAGCACTTCTTTTTGATTATAATAATAATGACCTCCAACAAAAGACCAAGACTATGGAGGATATTATATACGTATAGCCTTGGAGGTCTGGCAGATGATAGATAGGCTGGTGATCTTGCTATGAGTCCCTCCATGGGGTCTTGTTTCAAGTTCCCCTTAAGGGAGGTTCCTTGATTCTGATGATGGGCCCCTCAAGGAAGGTTCCTTGATGTTGGTGAGGGGCTCTTGATTTAGGGAATTGGATCTGTGCTCCAGTTCCCCGAATTAAGCCTGAATGCCTTCTGCATCCCCCCCCAGGCGCTGTATAATCCTCCGGGTTTAGCGCTTCCCCTTGATTATAATAATAATCTGATGATGGGCTCTTGATCTAGGGAATTGGATCTGTGCTCCAGTTCCCTGAATGGAGCCTGAATACCTTCCACTCCCCCATCCAAAGTGCTGTATAATCCTATGGGTTTAGCGCTCCCCTATAATTATAATAAAAATTGTTTCAAGTTGGTTGAGAAAATACACAGAAAACTAAATGTATAGTGGAGTTTTTCAGGTTTATGGGCAATAACTGATAAAACAAATAGTTCCAGGATGTCAGTTTCCCATTTTTAAAGACTTTCCACTCCATAAAACTCCAAGACTTGGTTGGAGGTTTAGCAAATGCTGGGTGAACTTGATGTCTTTGTTCAGAATCCCTCTATGGGGGGACTGTTTCATTAAGGTTAACGAAATACAACTGAAAGAACTGGAAATGGACATGTTTGGACCAGGGTCGTCATCAACATTATTGTATTCCTCAAGGGCAGTCATATATACAGGCATTTTTCAGGTTTGTGGCAAGTTATTGGCCAGATAAACAGTTACATCACGCCACTTCTCCATTTTCAAACAAAAAAGTTTTCTCGATCCCAAAAAATCCTGAGACTATAGACTTGCAGACAAGTTTGGTGAATGTCAAGTGGACTTTAAATCTTGTTCAGAATCCTTCCATGTGTATGTGTGTGTATTTACATTTAGGTCATACTACACAAGCATACATATACACACACATCTGGGTTTTCTTCTATTTTCTTACTAGTTCTTGTTCTTGTTTATTTCCTCTTACCTCCATGGGGAAGTGGAACAGAATTCTTCCTCTGTAAGCCATGAGTGTCATAAGAGGCGACTAGAATGCCGGGAGCAAGGGGCTAGTAATCCCTTCTCCTGTCTACATTACTAAATTTAAAAAGAGAAACTTTCGTATATTCTTCTTTCTTCTTTCAACACACCGGCAGTATCCCACCGAGGCAGGGTGGCCCAAATAGAAAAACAAAAAGTTTCTCTTTGTCAATTTAGTAATTTATACGGGAGAAGGGGTTACTAGCCCCTTGCTCCCGGCATTTTAGTCGCCTCTTACAACACGCATGGCTTACGGAGGAAGAATTCTGTCCCACTTCCCCATGGAGATAAGAGGAAATAAACAAGAACAAGAACTAGTAAGAAAATAGAAGAAACCCCAGAGGGGTGTATATATATATATATATATGCTTGTACATGTATGTGTAGTGTGACCTAAGTGTAAGTAGAAGTAGCAAGACGTACCTGAAATCTTGCATGTTTATGAGACAGAAAAAAGACACCAGCAATCCTTCCATCATGTAAAACAATTACAGGATTTCATTTTACACTTTATATATATATATATATATATATATATATATATATATATATATATATATATATATATATATATATATATATATATATATATATATTATATATAAACCTTAAAACAGCACTTTTATAAAAGCTGACAGATCACGAGGAGCACTGCTGAGCCTCGGGGTTTTTGATCCAGGGATGTGGAGCTACCCTTTCTTCCAACAGATCGAATACGAACCTGACTGCTTCCTATCCAACCCCAGGCGTTACTGTCTGATCCCCCTACGGG
This sequence comes from Cherax quadricarinatus, assembly GCF_038502225.1. Lineage (NCBI taxonomy): Eukaryota > Metazoa > Arthropoda > Malacostraca > Decapoda > Parastacidae > Cherax > Cherax quadricarinatus. The sequence continues at coordinate 19,326,046 of NC_091357.1, forward strand.
TTTACCCCTTTCCCCTGAGTAATGAAAAATACAAAATAATAATGACTATAATAATAAATATGTGAAATATTCCTCCAGAAAAGCAATATAAGCGGCCGGGTGGGCCAGGTGGCCCGGGTGGGCCAGGTGGCCCGGGCCGCCCCTCGTCATCAAAAACTTGGGCGACAAGTATGAGATTTTGTCAAAATTTTGTCAGACTGAAAATTAAAAACAGGAGCAGATTTTTTTTTTTTTTTTTTTTGGGGGGGGGGGGATTTAACTCTCGAGAGGCACCGCTGTATGACCCGTATGGGTTTATATATATATATATATATATATATATATATATATATATATATATATATATATATATATATATATATATATATATATATATATATATATATATATATATACCCTAGTAATGCTATATCCCCGGTGTATTTACCTGGAGTTTACCTGGAGAGAGTTCCGGGGGTCAACGCCCCCGCGGCCCGGTCTGTGACCAGGCCTCCTCGTGGATCAGAGCCTGATCAACCAGGCTGTTACTGCTGGCTGCACGCAAACCAACGTACGAGCCACAGCCCGGCTGGTCAGGAACCGACTTTAGGTTCTTGTATGCTAGTGTATGCTAGTAATATATATCCCAGGTATAATTGCAGCTGTGACAGTGCCACATAAACATATCGTGATGTATGTGGCCAATCTGCCTTCTGTGAGAATTAATTAACACATTTCTCTCAATTCTCATTTCTCAGAATGATTGTTTGGGGCGTTTGTATAAAACGTTACTGGTAACGTTTGATAATGTTGTTGGGAACGTTTGATAATAACGTTTGTTTGGAACGTTTACAAGAACGTTAATAGGGAAAGTCTATCTGACTGAACGCTGTTCAAAGATTGAATGTTGTTCATTTCCAACTCGAGAACTCCTCATCCGATCGATTTGAAATCTTCAAGACTTGTGTACAGTCACTACAACAAAGTTCACTTAACTAACTGCACGCCCAGGCGCCCTCTGCTCAATTTTATACGCACTATTCCTGATTTCAATTTGGGTGTGACAGCTGGAGAACGACTCTTCTTATAGTCTTCAAACCTTAAACGATGGTGTAGAGAAAGGTTTGGATTCCTGTTTTGGGGCTGTATAAGTGTCGATTCCTTATTCTTTTACTGACGAAATTGGGGTTATTAGTTTCGCTGTGGTGAGTTGTGGACGCCTCGTCTAATTGGAGTTAAATCTATGATTAATACATATGGAACAGTTGGGTATCTTCAGTCAAATACAGAGGCATCAAGTGTAGTAACGAAGATGGAGAAGCAGTATCTGAGGAGGTCAGTCCCTCAACCTCCATGGTCTGGACAGATATCGTTCCTAGACAGTGACTAAGGACACACATTACGGAAAGTTACGTTACTTCACAGAATCTGAGTTTACAGATTCGTAAAGAATTTCGTAATATAGCAACGTATTCCCTTCCATGGGTTAAGTTTATTTTCAATAATCAGTATAATACCAGAATGTATTTTGTTTTAAGAGTAACAATCCTCTGGTTTGTGACCTGAGGTCTCATGTTATGTGAGGAAACTGAAGAATGAACCGGGGATTGAACCGTGGTCCTTGAGTGTAGTAGGTAGCTTTACCACCGAGTTACAACGGCTTTAATGGGAAAATACCAGAGACAGAACTTGTGTACATGTTGAAGTCTGTGGCACCGTCTGTGATACCATCTGTGGCACTATATGTGGCACCATCTGTGGCACCATCTGTGGCACCATCTGTGGCACCATCCGTGGCACCATCTGTGGCACCATCTGTGGCACCGTCAGTGGCACCGTCAGTGGCACCATCTGTGGCACCATCTGTGGCACCGTCAGTGGCACCGTCAGTGGCACCATCTGTGGCACCATCTGTGGCACCATCTGTGGCACCATCTGTGGCACCATCTGTGGCACTATATGTGGCACCATCCGTGGCACCATCTGTGGCACCATCTGTGGCACCATCTGTGGCACCGTCAGTGGCACCGTCAGTGGCACTACTATCTCTCCTGCCACAGCACCACAAGCTGCGGTGGACTATCAGTTACCAAACAATCACAATCACTTGTTCCATAAACACAGTTTAAGTCCAAATAAACTGACTTTCAGCTTCTTTGAAATCTTCCTATTAAAGTCTCGTAGCCCAGTGCTCAAGCTCGAGACCCGCCACACACCGGGCCACGGTTCGATCCCCCGTTCATATATATATATATATATATATATATATATATATATATATATATATATATATATATATATATATATATATATAATATACGATAATTCAAGTTATCTAAAATCTAACTTGAGAAAAGTCCTATTACGACCAGTTCCCATTACAACCCATTTCCATCATATCCAGTATTCAGTACCCATTAACCACCCATTTCCATGCCTGCCAGTTACTATTTCAACCCATTCCCCATTTTTAGGACCTCCGATTCCTACCAGGTTTCAATTTATACAAATTCCCATTCCAGTCCATTCCCATTTGTGTCAGCTTGTATAGCCAACCATTCCCGTTCCAAAGATTCCAGTTATACACTGAATATCTTTCTCACTTTCTTCCACATTCCAGAGACTTAGGAATATACATCTGGAATATTCCTAAATATTCTTGTTGGTTCCTCGCTGTTGCTTTAAATAATGTGTGTGTGTGTGTGTGTGTGTGTGTGTGTGTGTGTGTGTGTGTGTGTACTCACCTATTTGTGGTTGCAGGGGTCGAGTCCTAGCTCCTGGCCCCGCCTCTTCACCGGTTGCTACTAGACCCTCTCTCTCCCCGCTCCATGAGCTTTATCAAACCTCGTCTTAAAACTGTGTATGGTTCCTGCCTCCACTACGTCATTTTCTAGGCTATTCCACTGCCTTACAACTCTATGACTGAAGAAATACTTCCTACTATCTCTCTGACTCATTTGTGTCTTCAACTTCCAATTGTGGCCTCTTGTTTCTGTGTCCCCTCCCTGGAACATCCTGTCCTTGTCCACCTTGTCTATTCCACGCAGTATTTTATATGTCGTTATCATGTCTCCCCTGACCCTCCTGTCCTCCAGTGTCGTCAGGCCGATTTCCCTTAATCTTTCTTCATAGGACATTCCCCTTAGCTCTGGAACTAACCTTGTCGCAAACCTTTGTACTTTCTCTAGTTTCTTGACGTGCTTTATCAAGTGCGGGTTCCAAACAGGTGCTGCATACTCCAGTATGGGCCTGACATACACGGTGTACAGTGTCTTGAATGATTCCTTACTAAGGTGTCGGAATGCTGTTCTCAGGTTTGCCAGGCGCCCATATGCTGCAGCAGTTATCTGATTGATGTGTGCTTCCGGAGACATGCTCGGTGTTATACTCACCCCAAGATCTTTCTCCTTGAGTGAGGTTTGCAGTCTTTGGCCACCTAGCCTATACTCTGTCTGTGGTCTTCTGTGCCCTTCCCCTATCTTCATGACTTTGCATTTGGCAGGATTAAATTCGAGAAGCCATTTGCTGGACCAGGTGTCCAGTCTGTCCAGGTCTCTTTGAAGTCCTGCCTGGTCCTCATCAGATTTAATTCTCCTCATTAACTTCACATCATCTGCAAACAGGGACACTTCTGAGTCTAACCCTTCCGTCATGTCGTTCACATATACCAAAAATAGCACTGGTCCTAGGACCGACCCCTGTGGGACCCCGCTCGTCACAGGTGCCCACTGTGATACATCATTACGTACCATGACTCGTTGTTGCCTCCCTGTCAGGTATTCTCTGATCCATTGCAGTGCCCTTCCTGTTATATGCGCCTGATGCTCTAGCTTCTGCACTAATCTCTTGTGAGGAACTGTGTCAAAAGCCTTCTTGCAGTCCAAGAAGATGCAATCAACCCACCCCTCTCTCTCTTGTCTTACTTCTGTTATTTTATCATAAAACTCCAGAAGGTTTGTGACACAGGATTTGCCTTCCGTGAATCCGTGCTGGTTGGCATTTATACTCCTGTTCCGTTCCAGGTGCTCCACCACTCTCCTCCTGATAATCTTCTCCATAATTTTGCATACTATACACGTCAATGACAGGTCTATAGTTTAGTGCCTCTTTTCTGTCTCCTTTTTTAAAAATGGGAACTACATTTGCCGTCTTCCATACCTCAGGTAGTTGCCCAGTTTCCAGGGATGTGTTGAAAATTGTGGTAAGTGGCACGCACAACATATCTGCTCCCTCTCTAAGGACCCACGGGGAGATGTTGTCTGGTCCCATTGCCTTTGAGGTATCGATGTCCCTTAGCAGTTTCTTCACCTCCTCCTCATCTGTATGTATGTCGTCCAACACTTGTTGGTGTATTCCTTGCTGGTGTCCCCGTCTGGTCTGTCCCCCCCAGAGTCCTTCCTGTCTCTACTGTAAATACTTCCTTAAATCTCTTGTTTAGCTCCTCACATACCTCTTGATCGTTTCTTGTGAGTTCTCCACCTTCTTTCCTCAGCCTTATCACCTGGTCCTTGACTGTTGTCTTCCTCCTAATGTGGCTATACAGCAGTTTCGGGTCAGATTTGACTTTCGATGCTATGTCGTTTTCATACTGTCGCTGGGCCTCCCTCCTTATCTGTGCATACTCGTTTCTGGCTCTTCTACTAATCTCCTTGTTTTCCTGGGTCCTATGCCTCCTGTACCTTTTCCATTCTCTGTTGCACTTAGTTTTTGCCTCCCTACACCTTCGGGTAAACCAAGGACTCGTTTTGGTCTTCCTATTATTTCCGTTTCCCTTGGGAACAAAACTTTCCTCTGCCTCCTTGCACTTTGTTGCCACATATTCCATCATCTCGTTTACTGATTTTCCTACCATTTCTCTGTCCCACTGAACCTCCTGCAGGAAGTTTCTCATACCTGTGTAGTCCCCCCTTTTATAGTTTGGCCTGTCCCCTTCAGTTCCTGTTACCTTCTCCACTTGTAACTCTACTATATAGTCAAAACTCAGAACCACATGATCGCTAGCTCCAAGGGGCCTCTCATAAGTGATG